>NC_085016.1:1553832-1581332 GCF_963854185.1 Sardina pilchardus
AGTATGTTCTGACACAGTTGCAGGCACACAGACCACTGACGGTCACGGTGTGTTTCTGGAAAACAAATGGATTCATTACCCTCCCTGAGTCTCCTCACTGCCAGAACACTGCGAGTATGATTCCATTTAAGCAGCTTTCATGCTCTAATTTGGAATTTTGAGATCCCTTTGTCCCCGAAGACCATGAATGAAGGAGACAGATGGATACTGGCCCAGAGAATTATATGATATGGAATCTCTCTCTGAAAGGTGATGTGTATGTGTGTGTGTGTGTGTGTGTGTGTGTGTGTGTGTGTGTGTGTGTGTGATCTCTGCAAGCCTGTGTGTGTGTGTGTGTGTGTGCGTGTGTGATCTCGGCAAGCCTATGTGTGTGTGTGTGTGTGTGCCTCTCTCAGAACGTGTTCCTAGTGTTCATGTGTGACTGCTGATGTCAACTGCGTTTTCCAGATAAGGAAGCAATCGAGCGCTTTGCTAGCGGAGCTAGCGGTGCTAGCCAGGGAACTGTATGGCTGGTCCATGCCAGCCTGTGGGTCTCAGTTCAGAGCGTTGCGTCCTGCTTGGGTTCTGAAGAATGGAAAGCAAAGCACTAATGACTTTTTGACAATATTAGAATGCACGAGGAGCTGTGTAGAGATCTGAGGTGCTGCTGTGATTTCCAACATGTCTGGTGGGTATTCAGACACAAATAATTCAGGAGTAACAGGCAAGCTAAACGCCAGGCAAGCTATACGCCAGGCAAGCTATACGCCAGGCACGCAACTCTAGTGTTCCGTTTGCAGAGTGCATGCTGCCACAATTAGCCTCCACTGTAATCAATGGAACTGGCTACACCAGACTTCTAAAACTATTTTTACGTTGTGTGAATGGAAACCGTCAGTTACATGCCTGGTTTAGCCTGCCTGTAAAGCTGGATGTCTCTCTGGTGCTTTTCAGTTTAGGGATCCTAGCAGTTGACCTTTTTTTTCTTTTTCAGAAATCAGAGGCGCTCATATCACGAGGGTTATATATGTTTTAAAAAGCCTTTAATCTCACATCATGGCGAGTCAGTTAAAACACGCCCAGTGCACAACGGTGTTCCTCTCAGCTGATGATGCCTTAGTGGAGGCCTACACGTCAGAAGCCACACACACTAGAGCTGGTGAGGCACCAGGCTGCTATCTGAGCAATGCTGTCGGGTCAAGTGCCTCAGTATTATTGCTGTGTGGCACATTCCCAATGGTGTTGATCAGCATTTCCTCTTCTGTGGAACTTTAGTCATCAATAGGCAGATGATCATGATTAGCCAATCACAACATAGGGAATGTGAATGTGGTTGCTCAGCAACATTTCTCAAAAAGTTGCCCCATGTATCACCACCTTGCTGGCCGAACTGAGCCCAGGGAGAACAGAGATGGGGGCCGTGGAAAAGGGTGAGTGGTGAATATGATAAGCTAACTGATGGGCTTGGCAAGGTGCGGACATCAACGGAACAGATCGGTTTTCTATTGTGGATGGTTATAATGAGGATATGAGAAGTAAGGAAAGGAGTGGGTGCTTTAGAGTCTCATCTTAATAAGCCTAAAGCTGAGCGGAACTTATACCGGAGAGAAAGGGAGAGGGGCGAGAGGGGGGGTTGGATAAAGGAGGTCATGTCCGTCAAACATCCAGCTGCACCGTGGCCACAGGGAACGGCTAAGCGAGCCGGCAAGAGAGGATGAAAGGACTCCTCCGAGTGTGTGATTCCGTGTCTGCGGTGGAGGAGGTGTGTGAGAGAGTGGTTAATCTTTGAGCTTAGTGCTGTTGTGTAATGCGTTAAGACCAAGCTCATACGCTGTTATTTTTCTTCAGGTGAACCGATTTCATCGGATGTTCAGACCGAAAAAAGACTCTTGTTTACACGTTTCTGTTGACAAAATTGCAACATGTTAATTCAGATATTTAATCAATAGATTAAAGGAAACATGATATATTTTGGTGTCAAATTCACTTGTGGGGAATTTATTGGGAACCCGGGACAGTGTGATAGGTGCAATGTATTCATGTCCTCTGAGCTTCGGAGCCTTTGATGGACAGGGAGAGAAGCAAACACAACCCCCCGCCAACATCCTGGAACAAGCGATCTTGTGGATCGGAGCTAGTGTTCGCCGGCTCTCCTTGATTCCCCCTTGTGTCCCGGCGCCATTGTTACCCCACTCAGTGAAATTAAAGCGAAAATGAAGATACTATGCGTAATATTTTACTCAAACTCCACGAATCCCGTAGAATTGCGTTCAGCCAACTAGGGTTGTAACAACTGGCATTCATTGTTCATTACGTCTGAATAGCATTGCCATAATGTATGTGGCGAAGTGTAGCCGAAATACATTTCTGCATGCTTTGAAACGCTCCTGTTGTAAATGCAAATAGCAGAATGTTCAGTCAGAAGCGCGGTAACGTTAGGTTGAGATTGACCACAATGCGTAAATTGCAGTCTATGATGCAAGCGGCATGAAATGTTGTCTTGTCCTCCTCCGTGAGATGAACTCCGTTCCGTGTTTTAACCCCACCTCATTTCTGCTGTATGGTCGCGTCTCCTCTGCGCGACGAGAGGAGCAGTCACGGTAGGGTAGGAGGCTATGGACCCGTGCCTTTTTTTCTCTTCTCGTTGACGGAGCCATTGTTCGGGAAACCGTGAAGCGCGATTCTGGTCGTGTGTCCTTGTATTTGAATCACAATCGGCCATACGGCAATGAAAGGAAAAGTAGTTAATCAGACCTACCGAACAAGCTGCCGACGCGACGGGGATGCACGGGCACAATAGCGGAGAGCACACGCACAGTACAATAATATTTTTCTTACTCGGACAACAGCGGGAGACGTTTTTATTCTAGCCGGGACTTTCAATTTCACCGAACGGATAGAAAGCTCAGTTTCCCCAGGATTCTGGATCCATTTTCACTGGATTGTACCAACTTTTGTGATGGGACTGTGTGCTGTAAACATTTCAAAGATGTTAGTGGCCCCAGTAAGTCGATCATAATGGAAATAGATGCTAATCGTTGGTAATGGTTTGGAAAGAAAATGCGCAAAAATAATTTTGCACTCAGCTTATTTGCACATTGTTATTGAGTTTGTAAGTCATTGTCTATTTATGTATTTTTGGTGGCGATTTTTTGCTGTCAATTGCTATGCGCGTCGTAATTGATTTGGCGTTAGCAAACTTAAGGTGATCACATGTCCTTTGCAAACCCAGCGCGACTTGTTTATATGAATTTCAACAGCGCTGGATAAGAATGCACCTTTTGGATGGTAGCTATAGTGACAGGATGGAGCGGGGAACGCCACAGAGGAAAACTGTTTACCGGATCTCTCTCACTTTGGTGAAAAAAGAAAGCTTGAGCGACGGAACGGGGAACGGTGACGGGGGCACGGCACACAGGCGCCTCGAAAACCCCAAAGTGGGGGCTTACCGGCGCGAGGGCTCCGTGGATGTGCAGAGGAGCTGCTTCCTGGAGGAGCTGAAGGAGGTCGAGGACGAGAACGACGAGTTCGGCTCCCACGGCCACATGCGCAACTTCAGGACGTTCAGCACGGGGCAGCTGGAGATTGGAAGGCTCAAAATATCTCGGAAAGCACAGCACTTGAACCAAGAGCGCTCACTGGACATGAATGAGAAGGAAACAGGGACTTCAGCTTTAGCGGCAGCAGCAACAGCGGCAGCAGCAGGCAAAGTGCAGCAGGGGGGGAGTGCGGAGGGAGATGCCCAGTGCAGGAATGGACAGGGGGGGAGCGCAACACAGGAAGTGGTGGGAACGGACAGACTTAAGGGAGACTCGCGCGCCGCCACGGAAACCAGCAAAGCAGACGCAGCCAACGGAGGCTCTCTGCTGACCAAGAGACGGGGAAACCTCAAGATGTCCAAGAGCACAGAGGAGCAGTGCTGCACCACGGCCCGCGACGCTCCGAGAGAAGCGGAGCTCAAACCCTCCTCCTCCTCCTCCTCCTCCTCCTCCTCTTCCTCCTCCTCCTCCTCAGGTAGCAAGTCTGCAGACGAGGGAGGTAGCGGCGGTGGCGGTGGCGCTAAAGCCCCCCCCCCTCAGAACAAGCGCCCCCCCGGCCTGTTGCGGCGCAGCTTCAGCTTCCGGCACTGGAGCGGCGGGGAGTTGCTACGCGTGCGCGCGCTGTCCAAGCACAAGCACCACAGCAGCTCGGGCTGCATCGGTCACCGCGGAGACCCGGCCAAGAGCGCGGCGATGCCCGCGACGATGCCCGCGACGCCCCCCGCCGCCACGGTGCTCCAGAACCCCGCCTTCCACGAGGACGCCGGCCGAGACTCGGAGCCGGAGCCGGACGCGGAGCAGGAGCAGGACCGGACGCTGGACATGGACGACGTGCTGCGGAAGTCGGAGCCCTCGGCCGGGCCGAGCCGGCGGGAGCGCGCCAAGGGCAAGAACCGCACGCTGGACAACAGCGACCTGGCGCGGCTGTCGGACCGGCCGCTGGGCGAGAAGGAGGGCTTCCTGCGCTGGGCCGGGGGTCACGGGGGTCACGGGGGTCACGGGGAGCGCCGGCTCGTCCGCTTCTTCAGCGGCATCTTCTCCAAGCGCGACTGCGGCCTCGGCAACGCCACCTCCACGCCCGTGGCCAGCCCTAGCAACCGCAGCCTCCGCAAGAAGAGGGCCGGCCCCCTCGCCTTCTCCCAGTCCAGCAGCGAGAGCGTCAACGGCTCACGACACGAGGGTAACGCTCACGTCTACGTCCACTCCTGTGTGTGTGTGTGTGTGTGTGTGTGTGTGTGTGTGTGTGTGTGTGTGTGCTGTGGGACACGAGGGTAACGCTCACGTCTACGTCCACTCCTGTGTGTGTGTGTGTGTGTGTGTGTGTGTGTGTGTGTGTGTGTGTGTGTGTGTGTGTGTGTGTGTGTGTGTGTGTGTGTGTGTGTGTGTGTGTGTGTGTGTGCTGTGGGACACGAGGGTAACGCTCACGTCTACGTCCACTCCTGTGTGTGTGTGTGTGTGTGTGTGTGTGTGTGTGTGCGCTGTGGGACACGAGGGTAACGCTCACGTCTACGTCCATGTGTGTGTGTGTGTGTGTGTGTGTGTGTGTGTGTGCTGTGGGACACGAGGGTAACGGTCACGTCTGTGTCCACTCCTGTGTGTGTGTGTGTGTGTGTGCGCGCGCGCTGTGGGACACGAGGGTAACGCTCACGTCTACGTCCACTCCTGTGTGTGTGTGTGTGTGTGTGTGTGTGTGTGTGTGTGCTGTGGGACACGAGGGTAACGCTCACGTCTATGTCCACTCACGCCGCACGCTTCTGTGCAGATCTCTCTTAGTGCAGCTGTGTCTGTAGGTGTAGTAGCCCCATGATTTGCATTTACAGTCCGATCCTGTGTGTGTGTGTGTGTGTGTGTGTGTGTGTGTGTGTGTGTGCACGCTGTGGCAGGTCTAGTGTGCTATAATGACTTGTGCTTGCGGCCTCCATCTGCTGCTGCGGAGTTGACCCTTGACCTCTGACCTTTGTCAAACTGACCTCCCTCCTCTCACACACACGGCCCCTCTCGTTTAGATGCAAACACAAAGCAGCCTTTAGTGTGATAATTGTGTTGACTTAGAGGCTTCATGCAACTCACAGGGATTATGCATGACGGTGCAAAGAGGAAACCGCCTATAGTTCATTCATTCTTTCTGAACTTTAAAGCCAACTCAACTATTCATTTGCAAAGAGAGAAAACATATGCAAAAGGTTTTCATAATAAATCTTGTGGCATTAGTCATTATCTTCAATGCATGGACTTAACTGTGCTTATGCATAGACTTATGTAATGCCCGGACTACTGTGTCCAAGTGCGCAGACCTATGGCGCCTAATTAAGTGGACATGTTTGTTGGAGTGTTAATTTCCCAGCCGAACGGCAGCACGCACTGACACGGCGCTCGCTGGAGCAGGAGCAGGAGCGACTTATCGCCGAGCCGCCCGCGTTTACTGTAAACCCAGCCGTCTGTGTGGAGTGTAAATGTGACTCTTCCTCATTAGCAGCTTCCACATTCCGCACATTCCTGAGCCGTCCTAGAGGTAGTAAAGGCACGGGGGTGTGAGATTCATGACGGAGCAGCCTGCTAATGTGCTACAGTAGCTAGTGACGCGTGCATGCATGTTTGTTTTTTTTTGTTTTAAAATAGTCTCAAATCTTTTATGTGTCCCATATCGCTGCATTTCCCAATTGATGTTTTATAGAAGCGAGAGATGCTTTGTAGAGAGAGAGAGAGGGAGAGAGAGAGAGAGAGAGAGAGAGAGAGAGAGAGAGAGAGAGAGAGAGAGAGAGAGATGCTTTGTAGAGAGAGAGAGAGAGAGAGAGAGAGAGAGAGAGAGAGAGAGAGAGAGAGAGAGAGAGAGAGATGCTTTGTAGAGAGAGAGAGAGAGAGAGAGAGAGAGAGAGAGAGAGAGAGAGAGAGAGAGAGAGAGAGAGAGAGAGAGAGAGAGAGAGAGAGAGAGAGAGAGAGAGAGAGAGAGAGAGAGAGAGAGAGAGAGAGAGAGAGAGAGAGAGAGAGGAGAGAGAGGGAGAGAGGCTGCTCTTATGTGCACAGCGAGCCGCGCTGAACCCCTTCATTATTCTGGTTAACCATGGCTGTGGTCAGTGAAGTAGCCCCTAAATTTAGGCCCAATCCGAGCGCTGGTTATTGTGCTCCGTGTGCACAGCGCAGGCGAACTGGAGAAGGCATGCGCGCCGCCACAGTTAAAAATACCAGGAAGCAGAATGTGCACGAGCATTTTCCAGCGTGAGGTCAGCGGTGGCTGCTGGGAACCGTGGAGACGCAGATGGAGCTCCGCGGGCACCCTGAAGGGGACTCATGAATAAGCCAGCGCTGCGCCACTAGCGCCACGCCACGCTGCCATCTCCGCTAGCGCTGCTAGCGCCACTCACGCCACCCTGCTGCCCTCACACTCCGCCATGTTGACTAGCGTTCCACAGGGGTCCTGCGCCAGCGTCCTCTACTTGGCGTTTCACCCCAATAGACGTGTCTTAATGTGCACGTGGACACACACACACACACACACACACGGCGTTTCACCCCAAAAGACGTGTCTTAACGTGCACGTGGACATACACACACACACACACGGGTGTGTTTCTCGAGTACGCTGGCTGTTTCTCATGGAACTCCCTTAAAAATACAATGAGGAGTTGCAGTGCTGTACGCTTTAGGCCTACAGTGCGCTCTGAATAATGGAATAACTATAATTATTGTCGATTATTTAAAATAGCTGGAGACGTTCATGTGGTCTTTTACAGCCGTAGTTTAGGACGGGTTTGAAGGAATGTTCGGAGGCGGCGTGACGTCACATGTGGCTCTGGAGGTCAGGAGGAGGAGGAGGAGGAGGAGGAGGAAGAGGAGGAGGAGGAGGAGGAGGAAGGGTTCCGTGTTGGATCCTCCTCCGTGTGACCCTGTGATGTGTGACGTGATGTGTGGCGTGGCTTGGCGTGTGCATTATTCTAGTGAGTAGAGTGGAGTGGAGTGGCGTGGTGTGTGTGTGTGGTTATTCTAGTGTGTGGTGTGGTGTTGGGCGCACCATAAGATTATTCTAGTGTGTGTGTGTGTGTGTGTGTGGTGATTATTCTAGTGTGTATGGAGTGGTGTGTGTGTGAGTGTGTGTGTGTGTGTGTGTGTGTGTGTGTGTGTGGTGACGGGCGCACCATAAGCATTGGTCCATAGATTATTCTAGTGTGTGTGGCGGAGCGTGTAGCCCGAGGGGTCTCTTGTCATCACACATCATGGCGCTCCTCTCCGCTCCTCTCCTCTCCGCTCCTCTCCTCTCCTCCCCCCAAATGCAGCGGGCTAATGGTGTCAGGTGGGCACGGCCCACAGCCCACAGCCCATGTGACCTACATCCACGCTCATGTGGAAGTAACGGCCCCGCCGTCACACTCCGTGTTGGGCTTCATCTGCGGAGGAGACGCGCTGGATGTTGGGTGCTTTTAGCCTGGCTAGCGCCCTCCTCTGAAATGAGACGTGGTCTGGCAACCAAACGTTTGTTTTCTCGTATTTGAAAAAAAAAGTGCCCAGATCCGTTCTTTGGGCGCCACGGATGTTTTATCAAATGCGTCTGTGCACAGCTCACCATCGTCTTGCTTTCCCCCCTGTTCTGTGATTGGTCCCCTATCTCAGGCTAAAATTACGGCGGTAGCTTCCAGACTGCCTTAGCAGCGTGAATGAAATTGTGCGCAAGGCAGCATGGGAGCACCCAGGCTAGGATGCTTTAGCCCTGGGAGCGATTTCATTTCATGCCACAAGAGTAGGCCTCAGCACCACAGAGGGGCTAGTAAGTCTGAGGCCCAGGCCAGATATCAGTGCCACCCAAGGTGGCCAAACTTCGATGGTGCCATTTCTCTTGTTACACCATAATAAGTGAAATAATGTATGAAAACATTTCTAAATGAGTAGCTGTTTCGTTTTTTAACACAGACGTTAGGAAACATGGATAAGGTGAACACAGACGTTAGGAAACATGGATAAGGTGGGCACAGACGTTAGGAAACATGGATAAGGTGGACACAGACATTAGGAAACACGGATAAGGTGAACGCAGACGTTAGGAAACACGGATAAGGTGAACACAGACGTTAGGAAACACGGATAAGGTGGACACAGACACAGGCAGACGCATGTGACACGCACACACGCGCACACACACACGCATGCACATTGCACACACATGTATTGAGTGGTGCTGTGTGGAGTGAGTAGACTCCCCCCACCCCCCCACCCCCCCTGCTGTCACTTCAGCCAAAGCATGTATTCTATATGTGCTGCCTCATTTGCATAACTGCACATAGGAGTCCACTACAGTGCTGACAAGGAAGACTTGCTCACTTGTGTTTGCTCTATTTTCAAACACACTAATATATTCTCCTCTCTCTCTCTCTCTCTCTCTCTCTCTCTCTCTCTCTCTCTCTCTCTCTCTCTCTCTCTCTCTCTCTCTCTCTCTCTCTCTGTGTGTTCAAGTTTGTATTGTGCAGTAATGAGTCCACTGTGGCTCTGTCTACTGTAGCTCGTGCAGCCGTAGCTCTGAAGATAACGATGGTCATGGAGCAGGGTAGGGTAGCGTAGCATGGAGGAGGTGTGTGTGTGTGTGTGTGTGTGTGTGTGTGTGTGTGTGGGGGGGGGGGCAGGCATGGAGCAGGGTAGCGTAGCGTAGCATGGAGGAGCAGGCAGTGTTGGGTTGTGTGTGTGTGTGTACATGTGTGTGTGGGGCCATGGAGCAGGGTAGCATAGCGTGGAGGGGAGCGTTGCAGTGGAGCAGTCCGTTGTGGTGTGTGTGTAGCAGCGTGGAGCAGGCAGTGTTGGGTTGTGTGTGTGTGTGTACATGTGTGTGTGGGGCCATGGAGCAGGGTAGCATAGTGTGGAGGGGAGCGTTGCAGTGGAGCAGTCCGTTGTGGTGTGTGTGTGTGTGTGTGTGTGTGTGTGTGTGTGTGTGTAGCAGCGTGGAGCAGTCAGTGTTGTGGTGTGCGTGTGTGTGTGTAGCGTGGAGCAGTCAGTGTTGGGGTGTGTGTGTGTGTGTGTGTGTGTGTGTATATAGTGTGTGTGTGTGTGTTGGGTTGTGTGTGAGCTGTAAATGGCTGCACTTCCTGCAACATGCTTTAGTAGGTCACCATCATGCTCCGCCTGCTCCCATCTCACTGCCCCGTGTGGGCCCATAAATATTTAACACTGAGAGAGAGTGTGTATTAGTGGAGAATATGTAACACTTAGAGAGTGTATACGGTGTGTGTGTGTGTATTAGTGAAGAGTATTTAACAGACTTACTTTCGAAGTCATTTCACTGCATCATATTTGCCTCTGTGGAATTCGGAACATCTTTATGCCCTGCTGTGTGTGTGTGTGTGTGTGTGTGTGTGTCTGTGTGTGTGTGTGTCTGTGCCCTGCTAAGTGTTGCTCTTCTTTTTCTGTCTGTCTGTCGTCTTCCTTCCCATCCCTCTCTCCCTCCCTCCTTCCTTCCTCCCTCTCTTTATCCCTTCCTCCTTCTTCTATCCCTCTCTCCCTCTCTCTCCATCCCTCTCTCCATACCTCCTTCCTCTCTCCCTCTCTCCCTCCATCCCTCCCTCTCTCTCTCTCCATCCCTCCCTCCGCCATCCCTCTCTCCCTCCCTCCTTCCTCTCTCCCTCTCTCTCCATCTCTCCTTCCTCCCTCCCTCTCTCTCTCTCTCTCCCTCTCTCTCTCTTCCTCCCTCCCTCCCTCCCTCTCTCCTCTCGTCCCCTGTGCTGGGCGGGGTGTGTTGTGTCTGGGGCATCATGGGATGTGGGCCGGATGTGGGCCGGATGTGCTCAGGCTGGATTTTCCACAGCTGGATTTGGCCGACTCTGCTGTGGTCCGATGACTGACTTAGACCCCGCAGACACACACACACACACACACACACACACACACACACACACACACACACACACACACACACACACACACACACACACGTACACACACGTACACACTCTCTCGTGGGCACCACCTGTATAGACAGCAACTTACACTGGCAAAATAAACCATATGGCTGAAATAACACACACACACACACACACTCATTTGTGCATATGAAATTGGAATGTGTGCCCTGTGCGCAGCAGGGAGCGGGCAGTACTCTCAGTAGGGTGTGTGTGTGTGTGTGTGTGTGTGTGTGTGTGTGTGTGTGTGTGTGTGTGTGTGTGTGTGTGTGTGTGTGTGTGTGTGTGTGTGTGTGTGTGTGTGTGTGTGTGTGTGTGTGTGTGTGTGTGTGTGTGTGTGTGTGTGTGTGTGTGTGTGTGTGTGTGTGTGTGTGTGTGTGTGTGTGTGTGTGTGTGTGTGTGTGTGTGTGTGTGTGTGTGTGTGTGTGTGTGTGTGTGTGTGTGTGTGTGTGTGTGTGTGTGTGTGTGTGTGTATGTGCTCAATGGCGAAGCGGCTTCTAATCTAGTGTAATGCTTGTTTCTGTGGCCAACTGCGTGCAAACACACCCAAATTGGCGTAAACAAACACAAGCGCTCCGTGCCATTGAAGTGGTGTGTGGTGTCATGGCTGCCTTTAATGTGCAGTGTGCAGCCCATTCATGTTCCCGAGGTGCAAACGCACAGCCATGGGCTGCTGGCTTGCGTCCGTGTTGGATGTCTATATTAGGTACACTGGACGGGAACCTGTGTGTGTGTGTGTGTGTGTGTGTTGCAGGCACCAACTGGAACAGTAACTCATGATCATGACTATTACTCACTTCTCCAGAGAGAACACACACACACACACACACACACACACACACTGAACTTGCATCACACACACACACACACACACACACACACACACACACACACACCCACACACTGCACTTGCATCACACAGACCCACAGTGGCACCCAAAAGGTTAAAGCTGCGCTTGGCCTAAATCTTCACCTGTTCCTCTCACCCCCCCGTCCCTCCCTCTAGTCCAATGACGGCTGAGCGGAAATAAAAGTGTCCCCCCATCTGAGCACAGGGTAACGGTAACGCCACCCTTCCTGTTTGTTGAGGGACAGGGCTTATCCCTGTCATTTACTGACTCTGGCCGTGTGTGTGTGTGTGTGTGTGTGTGTGTGCGCCATGAACTGATCTGGTGAGAAGGAGATCCTCGTCCAGCGATCATGTCTGCCTGGGCAGATTGCTGTGCAGGGACTGGTCCCGGTGCCAACTGTGTGTGTGTGTGTGTGTGTGTGTCCTTACGCTCTGCTGATTAAAATGTTGGTATTAAGGTCAGTCTGTGTGTGTGTGTGTGTGTGTGTGTGTGTGTTACAGTAGATTACGACTAGGCTTGCTTGGGGGAAAGCCAGATGCTAAGCAGTGTGTATGCTACATATTGGGTTTGTGTGTGTGTGCAGCGTGCTTTGCTTGTGCCTGTGTTCATGTATGCTTGTCAGTTCATGGATTAGGTGAAAAGAAAATTGTTTCAGAACACATGTATGCATGAGTGTGTGTTGTGTTCCAAACACATGTATGCATGAGTGTGTTATGGAAAAGCACACCATAATTTGTCCTGACCTGAACACATGTACTGTATGCGTGTGTGTGTGTGTGTGTGTGTGTGGCGAACAGGCACACCGTCTTCCTCAAACAAACTTGCATAATGGCTCCCAGTTGAATGTACACAGAGCCCTGCAAACAGTCTCTGCAAATACACAATTAGCGTTGTCCTCAGGAGCCTGCGGGCAGTGTGTGTGTGTGTGTGTGCGCGCACCAGTGTGCTCCTATGTGCTGGTTTCCACGTGGAGGACCGGTTCATCAGACCGCTCAAGACCTCGCGGACACATCCAAGATTTCAGAAATGCTCTCCGGGTTTTCCTTCTCCTCAAACTGTTACCATCACAAGACTGATGTTCTAAAATGATCTCAAATTCTGATTCTGGTTCTGATTCTAAAAATAGAGCTGCTCCCTCTGGCTCTGTTGAAGAATGTAATGTTTCAGTGTTTCAATCACTTTTGAGTACCAAAGTTCTGGCTTTGAATGGCATTCCTGTAGTGCTGTGAAGCCTAGAAGGTTTCGTTTCTGCCTGCCATGGTGGGAGCTAAACCACAAATCCAAATGGGCCAGAACTGAAAATCCATCTCTTGAATATGTCTGGACATGAGAAGTCCCTATTCTCCTTTTGACTGGATAAAGACATTTGTCTCAGTAACATATAAGACACGTGTGCTATGAGCCACGATGCTTTGATTTATTTTTATTTAAAAGAAAATTAAAATTATGTTGTCTTTATAGAATTTACCAGCCAGTAACTGAAGTACTGGATGGTTGTGTTGCACTGGGTCTTTGTCCTACTCATCGGGCAATTTGCTTGTCCAGTAAAGCCTTCATCGCGCAGGAGGCGTGAGTTGGTCAGCCCCAGAATGACCCAGGAGTCCATTTCATGTTAGAGAGCCGAGTTCATTTCATTTAGGAGAGCTGAGTCCATTTCATGTAGGAGAGCTGAGTTCATTTCATGTAGGAGAGCTGAGTTCATTGCATTTAGGAGAGCTGAGTCCATTTCATGTAGGAGAGCTGAGTCCATTTCATTTAGGAGAGCTGAGTTCATTGCATTTAGGAGAGCTGAGTCCATTTCATGTAGGAGAGCTGAGTTCATTTCATGTAGGAGAGCTGAGTCCATTTCATGTAGGAGAGCTGAGTTCATTTCATGTAGGAGAGCCGAGTTCATTTCATGTAGGAGAGCCGAGTTCATTTCATTTAGGAGAGCCGAGTCCATTTCATGTTAGAGAGCCGAGTTAATTTCATGTAGGAGAGGCGAGTTCAGTTCTTCAGTATTTCAGATGTACGCAGGAGAGGTGTTAAGTTCCTTATGCTGTAGGCAGGGGATTTCCTACAGCGGTCAAGCAGCAACCAAGCCCAGGCTATTTATTTACCTTCAAAAGCTAAACGGCAACAGAGCGTGGGCCTCCAGTGTGTTTCTCTGGGTTTGGCAGGAGACGAGGGGGGGGGGGGGGGGGGCGGGGGGGCTGACTAGCCTGCTTCTTCTCAGTCACAAATGTGTGCAGCATCTGTGTGTGGACTTGACGGCTGTTGATGAGCACAAACATTCTGAAGTCATTAGCGTTTCCTTTTGTTCGCTGTGTGCTAGCATAGCATAGTTAGCATAGCATAGCATGGTTAGCATAGCATGGAGCGGTTGAGTCTTATCTCATTAGCTCTACTTTGCTGGTTCAGGACTCACCTAGAATGAACCTACACACACACACACACACACACACACACACACACACACACACACACACACACACACACACACACTTTGTAGTCCTCCCCCTCAGGGGAATGGTCATGATGTGAACTTAAGACAGATGCGGTCTGGGGTTCCCCATGAGCGGAGCTGCACTAAAATAGCGCAGTAGCTTTATAGTGAGGAGGCCGCTCCGGTTACACGGCTACTCTACGCATCCCAGGATGCTCTCTGTTCTCTCTTCGCTTCCCTCCTTTCTTATCCTTGCTCTCAAAGTCCATGATCCCGCCCTCTTTTCTACACACACACACACACACACACACACACACACATATAGAAATGAGGTTTCTGCTGTCCCACACACACACACAAATGATGTCTCTACTGTCCTCTGCACACACACACACACACACACACACACACACACACACACACACACACACTGAGAAATTAGGTCTTCACTGTCCTCTGTGCACACACACATACTGTACAGACTGGGAAATGAGGTCTCCACTGTCCTCTCTCTCTATACACACACAGAAATAGGTCTCCACTGTCCTCTACACACACACACACGCGCGCTGAGAAATGAGGTCTCCACTGTCCTGTACATTGTGCTGGGGTGGGCCAGACAGCTCCCTGTAGTAGATCAGCTGATCCTGTAGAGTAGTGGACCTCTCCAAGCTCTGCATAAGCAGCCCAGGCTGCTCCAAGACTACCGGGGGCTCCATCTCCTACACGTCCATTTGAATAGCTAACTACTTGTGGGTACTAGCCTGGGTTTCCCATACTGCCTTGCGCGGTGATTTCTTTCACGCTGCTATGGCAGTCTGGAAACTAACGCCCCCATTTTCGCCTGATGTTGGAAGCCAATCACAGAACAGGGGAGAAAGCAAGACCATGATGAGCTATGCAGAGACGCATTTGATTGACATCCGTGGCGCCCAATGAACGGATCTGGGCATTTTTTCAAATACGAGAAAATGAACGTCTGGTTGCCAGACCACGTCTCATTTGAGAAGTGGGAGGCGTTAGCCAGGCTAGGTACTTGCCGGGAAATCTTCCGATTCCCAAATCTGCTGTTGCAGCTATGGTAACGCTCTGAAGAACAGCGTCTGCTGAACACCAGTCAGCGTCATCTTCATCAGTGTGTGGTGCTGGAGTGTGTGTGTGTGTGTGTGTGTGTGTGTGTGTGTGTGTGTGTGTGTGTGTGGGGGGGGTTGAGTTGTTTTTCCCTCGTGCTGGCGTCTGTCAGGTGGCTTGTGTGTGCCGGATGTCTGTGTCCGCCCACTCCTGCTCCCTTTATCTGGACGCTGGGCTGCACCGGGGAACACCGGGCCACAGAGTGCTGGCTTCTGGATCTTTGGGGCTGTGTGTGTGTGTGTGTGTGTGTCTTTGGGACTGTGTGTGTGTGTGTGTGTGTGTGTGTGTGTGTGTGTCATTGTACACGTGTGGGTATGTGTGTCGTTGCGCATACGTGTGTGCTTGTCGTTGCGCATACGTGTGTGCTTGTCTGTGTCTCTTTGGTACTGTTTGTGTGTGTGTGTGTGTGTGTGTGTGTGTGTGTGTGTGTGTGTGTGTGTGTGTGTGTGTGTGTGTGTGTGTGGACTGATTTGGGGGCTGTGCTCTTGATCTAAGGGAAGGGGAAGCGGGCTGGGTGGGTGTGCCAGAAGTGATGGGCCTGGGTGTGTGTGTGTGTGTGTGTGTGGGTGTGCCAGAAGTGATGGGCCTGTGTGTGGGTGTGTGTGTGTGTGTGCCAGAAGTGATGGGCCTCAGATTGCAGTCTGGCAGATCCACGCTGCAGAGGGAAGGGGAACATGGGGGCGGCTTTCCACTTCCACACAGCTGTGTGCTGCGCTGCTGTTTCCAGCAGTGTGTGTGTGTGTGTGTGTGTGTGTGTGTGTGTGTGTGTGTGTGGACTGATCTTGGGGATGTAAGCTGTGCACTGCGCTGCGGTTTCCAGCAGTGTGTCCCCGTGTGTGTGTTCTGCCTGTCTGCTTACAGCTTACATCCCCAAGATCAGTCCCCACACACACACTCACACGCACGCACACACACACACACACACACACACACACACACTGTCCAGCACAGCTGCTGTGAGCTACACGCAGACACACACAGTTGTGCTGTTGAACTGGTGTCTGGACGATACAGGCACACACACACACACACACACACACACACACACACACATACACACACAGTTGTGCTGTTGAACTGGTGTGTGGCGATACAGGCAGGCTTCTGTGGTGTCCACTTCAACAATCAATTATCTCTGATAGTTAGCTAATGAATAAGAATCGCATTAGGTGTGTGTGTGTGTGTGTGTATGTGTGTCTGTCTGTCTGTCTGTCAATGTCTATCTATATGTGTATGAGTGTGTCTGTGTCTGTATCTATGTGTGTGTGCGAATGACTGGGTGTCACACACAGCTGAGTCAGACAGAGGTGTCTAAAATGAAGTGAAGAGGGCCGAGTGTGTCCCGTCTCGAGCTGTCTGTGTGACGAGCAGGACAGAGTGTGTCTCCCGTCTCGAGCTGTCTGTGTGACGAGCAGGACAGAGTGTGTGTCCCGTCTCGAGCTGTCTGTGTGACGAGCAGGACAGAGTGTGTGTCCCGTCTCGAGCTGTCTGTGTGACGAGCAGGACAGAGTGTGTCTCCCGTCTCGAGCGTTCCGTGTCCAGCAGCCATGGCAACCGGCCCGCTGTGTCTGGTCCCCTCACACACTCCATGTCTGAGTGACACGACGTCTTCACAACGTCTTCACAACGTCTTCACAACGTCTTCACAACGTGCACTCAACTGCCCTCCTCTTGGTGCGCTCGTTGTCTGAAGCGTACATTTGGCCGTGGGTGAGGACTGCCATGGCACTCCATGGAGTCCACTTCATGTGGGAGACATGTTCATGTTTTGCTGCTCTAGAAGTGAAATTAAATTAAAATTGAAATTGGACATTCACTTAATGGGCAAATCTATAGCACACTGTCATGGAGTGGACTTCATGGACAAAATCATAGCATACACACACACTAAGGAGAAGACTAAATGTGCAAGTCCATAGCACACACACTTAGGAGAAGACTAGATGGGCAAGTCCATAGCACACACACACTAAGGAGTGGACTGAATGGCAAGAGATTAATGGATTCATGGCTGGTGGAATAAGGGGGAAGCTCTTGCAAATAGTGTGGAAAGTATTTGTGTGTGTGTGTGTGGGCACACACTGACTCTGTTGTGAAGATGTTGTTTTGGAAAAGAAGAAGTGACCATGAATAGCACAGAGTGTTCACTTGTGTCCTTCCTAGTACACATGCTCTGAGAGACAGCAGTTGTGTCCTTCCGAGTACACGTGCTCTGAGACAGCAGTTGTGTCCTTCCTAGTACACGTGCTCTGAGACAGCAGTTGTGTCCTTCCTAGTACACGTGCTCTGAGAGACAGCAGAGAGATGCTCGGAGTGTTCAGTTGTGTCCTTCCTAGTACACATGCTCTGAGAGACAGCAGTTGTGTCCTTCCTAGTACACATGCTCTGAGAGACACAGCAGAGAGATGCTCGGGGCGTTCAGGTCCATCAGAATGGACTCTGCCTGTCTGGGCTGCCTGAGTGCTGTTGAGAGTATCCGCATGTTTCAGAAGGATTTGAAGAGTTGCGTGAGCTTCGGGTCCTGTCTTATTTTTTACTGTGTGTGTGTATGTGTGTGTGTGTGTCTTGCTGTCTTGCTGTCACTGCCTGGTGGCTCAAGTAGCTGCAGTGACATCACCAGCTACTAGGGTTTGTCTCCTTACACACACACACACACACACACACACACACACACACACACACACGACCAGTGTAAGTCCAGACCCAGTGCAGAGCAACAAAGACCTCTCTCACACAGCTGATCATAGCCGTGGCGTGGCGGCTGAAGTGACCGCTGGTGAGCAGTGAACCTGCGGGGACACTCCGTCCACCCACTCCGCCTCGCACGCGGCCAGAGATCACAGCTGCTCGGGGGGGCTGGGGGGGCTGGGGGGGGGGGGGGGGGAGGGGCCGCAAATGGAGAAAATTTTTTCAGTTGTTGAATGTGGAAATGTTGAACATTCTCTGTTGTCAAATGTGGAAGTCAGGAGGAACATTTCCAGGTGATGGATTGTGGAAATCAGGAGAATGTTCAGCTGTCCGACACGGCCAGTCAGGCCTAGTAGTGAGGATGAGGGAAGTTGAAGATGATTCATCCTCACTGTGTGCGTGTGTGTGCTCTCGTGTGTGTGTGCTCTCGTGTGTGTGTGCTCTCGTGTCCACAGACAACAGTGTACATTCAGTGCATCATTTAGAGTCCCCGGTACAGTGCGTTCTACACACACACACACGCACACACACACACACACACACACACACACGCACACCCACGCACACACGTCTGAATCATCCCAAGGGTAGGACCTCCGGGTGACAAATCTCTGTGTCTGAACGCGGTTAATGAATATTACACTTGTGTCCAAACAGAACCAAAGCTGGATAACGACAATCACTCTTGACTCAACCTCTACATTTACAATTGATTATGTTTTGAGTTTCACGGAGTGGTTGGACACCAGGACCATTTTCATCTCTCAGACTTTGTCAGCTAGTAATGGGGGTGATGGACATGACGTTGACGTTTGGAGGACATTATTTCAGTGCATCAGTGCCATGTGCATTGCTTTTAGGCAACCAATAGTGCACCTTTGGCATCACCGCCTCTATGATGGGTCTTATGGTGCAAGTGTGTGTGTGTGTGTTTTGTAACGTACTTAATGTAAGTTGCTGTTGTTTGTTTGGCTCCTGCGGCGAGATGGAGGCCTACGTTGTTGTGGCTTCTTCATGAATCCTCTCTCCTCTGATTGATTAGATGCATCAGTGTACTTCTCTCTGTGTGAGTTGCATAGGTGTGATGGCTGCTGAGACTGGTGTCACGGCGACTGTTGTCATGAGACTGGTGGAACGAGGCTGAACACTGTCTGGTCACTCTGGTGCTTCAGTCCCCTCAGCTGTCCTCTCCTCCCCCCTCCTCATTTAGTCTCCCTCTCTCTTCCTCTCTCTTCCCCCTCTTCCTTTTCCACTCTCTCCCCCTCTTCCTCTCTCCCCCTCTTCCTTGCTCACTCTCTCTTCCCCCCTTCGCCCTTTTCCTCTGCCGCTCTCTCACTCTTCCCCCTTTTCCTCTCTCTTCCTCTCTCTCTCTCTCTCTCTCTTCCCTCTCTCTTCCCCCTCATTTAGTCTCACACCGCAGGGATCCTTCTATAATCCCAGGCCTTTTCACACTCCTTTCATCTCTCTCTCTCTGTTTTTCTCTCCATCTCTCTCCATCTCCATCTCTCTCCTTGCTGGCACTCTTTCCAGCCCCCACCTCTCTCTCTCACTCCCTCTCCCTCCCTCTCTCCCTCTCTCTCCAGCCCCCTCCCTCTCCCTCCCTCTCTCCCTCGCTCCATCTCTGGGGGTGACTCCTGGAGCTGTGCTAATCTTGAGTTGGAGTGGCCATTGTTCCTCCCCAGTCAGCTGGCGCTGGGGCCGCCGGCACTAGGCTAATGAGGGCCATTTAGCTGCAGGGGCATCGCTTTCAGCTCTCGCGTGTGTGTGTGTGTGTGTGTGTGTGGAGGAGCAATCTCATTGTTGCAGAGTAGTATGAGTGTGTGTGTGTGTTTGGGGGAGGGCAGTGTTAATAAGTGGTTGCATATGGACAACACACACTTGCAACGTCACTGAGAAGCTTTGTTTGTCTTCATACAACAACCATTGTGTGTGTATGTTGAGCAGCAAAGAGAAGCGCAGGCCTGCCTCTGATCTGTCCTATTGGCCTCAGCACCACAAGATGTTTCGAGTCTAGTATGGGTAGCTGTTTTGTAATGATGCATATCAACATCTAATGTGCAATATTAACATTTTGCATGTCATAGATGTGACTTTGTGTTTGTGTGTGTATCTAAATAAATGGATGTGAAAAACTTGCACAGTGGAAGGAGTAGGCCTATCATAACGAGGCTCATGGTGTGTGTGTGTGTGTGTGTGTGTGTGTGTGTGTGTGTGTGTGTGTGTGTGTGTGTGTGTGTGTGTGTGTGTGTGTGTGTGTGTGTGTGTGTGTGTGTGTGTGTGTGTGTGTGTGTGTGTGTGTGTGTGTGTGTGTGTGTGTGTGTGTGTGTGTGTGTGTGTGTGTGTGTGTGTGTGTGTGTGTGTGTGTGTGTGTGTGTGTGTGTGTTGGGGTAGTGGAAGGAGTAGGCCTATCATAACGAGGCTCAGGGTGTGGGAGAGGATTGATGGGGAGATGAGTGATTGGTCACTCATACTTTTGGAACTGGACTCTGTTCTGGCTCTGTGTGTTTGTGTGTGTGTGTGGGCTCTGCTCTCCTCTCTCCCTCCCCCCACACACACCTCTCTGCCAGCCAGCCAGCCTCAACTCGACCCGGCCCGACCCCACATAACCCCCACTTCCCCAGGAGATCATCTCCTCTCTGGCCCTGTGTGTGTGTGTGTGTGTGTGTGTGTGTGTGTGTGTGTGTTAGGGATGCAACGGTACAGTTTTGCCACGGTTCGGTTTGTATCACGGTTTTTGGGCCACGGTAACGGTTCGGTTTCAATATATCAATATTATCTTGGCTCTAGCATACAGGAGGCTATATTTGCCTTTTCTATTTCAAATCAACAATGTGCTTCTACTTACACTTGCAGAGAAAATATTAAATGCATAGCCTGACACAGATGAAGCAGAATCACAAAAATGTATTAAAAGAAAAGAACACCATCATTGCCTTCTGTCATAAACAGGCAATGTTATCCATAGTGCAGTGCAGCATAAAGTAATGTGTAGTTATTTATTTAATAAACTCACTGTTCTTCACACATTTAAAGAAAATACTTAACTGTTATACACCCTCAAAAAAGTAGTGAACAATTCTGAAAATCTTCTCAAAATAATTGGTGAGGTAGTATTATGTGTAGTTTCAAATGGATATTTGATTTGGGAGTGCCTGTCCTCTTTTATGAACGTAAAAAATGTAAACATAGACAAAAGTGCAGTGCAGCATTAAAAATATTAGAACAATGAAATGAACATTATTGCAACCTGTTGTCAGGGAGGGGGGGGGGGCAATATTCCGAGAAGAAAGTGGCAAATTTGCCACTTCACAAAGTGTCTGTTTCCCTTGTGTCTCCTGTCGTGTGTGTGTGTGTGCGTGTGTGTGCGAGAGAGTTGTGTGATTGACGAGTGGACGAGCGATTGACTGATTTAGCAGTGAGTTTATTGTTTTTCGAGTGGACACTCCCGCTGCCCGTAGCCTATCATGTACAACGTCAGGAAAATAAATGACCCGAGTTTGGAATGACATGTCAGCCTCCCCATCTCCTATAACCTCCCATCCCTACAATATTTTCCAGTAAACTATCAAAAAGAGAATACACTCAGCTGTGTCGGCGTCACGCTTTCTTAGGCTACTCTAGCGAGCAATCAACACAGGGCAGAAACCACCGGTTACACTGTTACACACAGACTTTATAATGTGGCAAATTTTCGACCTTCTAAAGTGGCAAATTTGCGTCTTTACAAAGTATATATACGTGGCCCTAATACGCCGTCGTATTCGTTATGTCTTTGGGAATTATAGGAATATTGTTGTCGAAAGGCTGCAGCAATGGATGGTTGGGTTTTCGGTGGCAAACTTACTCTCCGTGCTGCTCCACTTAAGGTTACAGCCGGGTGATGAAGGCGCAAGTGGGCCGACATGTTGGATGTGTTACCTTTATTAGGTGATCGTTGTGAAGCAGTGCTTGCAATGCACACTGTGCTTTGTTTACTGACGGTCTTTTTGCCTTGTTCGTTCCTTCAAATGTCGCCATGATCATGCAGCCGCCGGTAAAGTTTGTTTCTTCTCACATGACTCCTTCATTTGCATTTCAACGCGCTTATTGGCTCTTGGGAAATTCAGTAAAATTCTGATTGGTTGTTGCAAGGTTGACGAGAGGCAAGCTGAACAGTCAGAGAAAACGCATCCCCCGGGTCCTAAGCACTCCTCTCTATCGCTCCCAGGCTACGCGCGCGCAATAACCTTGTATTAAATAAAAAGTTTAATGTCGCGTATACCGAAATATTGCGGTTTAGGTGAGTCTATTGAACCGAACAGGCCAAACCGAACGGTTCAATAAATTATTGAAAACCGTTGCATCCCTAGTGTGTGTGCGTGTGTGCGTGCGTGCACGGGCTTCATTGAGGTATGTCACAGGCAGGCTACACCAGGCGCGTTCCCGTAGCGATGCGTTCCGTTGCCGTAGCGTCAACAATGCTGCAACATTTCTCCTCGACTGTAATCAGCTGTAAAGCGACTACACCACTCCAGTTGCCGTGGCGGCACGCTGTGTACATGGGGGAAAAGCTACAGCGCCGTCTAGAAGTATTCTTACGCCGTGCGAGTGGAGCGCTCCGGTCATGTGACTGCCTGGGCTAGCGTACCTGTCAGGCCGCCATGATGCATGTGGAGCGCTCCGGTCATGTGACTGGGCTAGTGTACCTGTTAGGCTCCCATGATGCATGTGGAGCGCTATGGTCATGTGACTGCGTAGCTAGTGTATCTGTCGGGCCGCCATGATGCATAGCTCATAGCCTTCAGCCCCGGCAGAGGAAGGGGTTGTGACTGACATGGGCCGGGTGACTGATAACGCTTGCTATTGTGTGGAGTGTGAGTAGGTGTGTGTGTGTGTGTAGGGGTGTGTGTGTGTGTGTAGGTGTGTTTGTGTGTGTGTGTGTAGGGGTGTGTGTGTGTGTGTGTAGGGGTGTGTGTGTAGCCTCAGGGGGCATGTTGGGAACCTGGGTGTGTCCTCCTGCTCTCGTTGTTATTGCGGCCTGCAGCGCTTTACGGTGGAAAGAGGAGAGAGACAGTTCGTGCTCACACATGTGTGCACACACACACACACACACGCTCACACATGTGTGCACACACTCCTGTTCTACTGTATGCAGATGAATGGAAATAGCCTGGATAAAATGATCCTGCTGGGAGGTGTCAGATGGCAGTTGTGTGTGTGTGTGTGTGTGTGTGTGTGTGTGTGTGTGTGTGTGTGTGTGTGTGTGTGTGTGTGTGTGTGTGTGTGTGTGTGTGTGTGTGTGTGTGTGTGTGTGTGTGTGTGTGTGTGTGTGTGTGTGTGTGTGTGTGTGTGTGTGTGTGTGTGTGTGTGTGTGTGTGTGTGTGGGAGAGATATGCCTTTGTTCTACGCATGTGGTTCAAGTGTCTCTGACAATGATGAGCACTGCTATGCTGGCCTATTATGGGATTCATTTAACTTTGTTATGTACTTCTGCAGACATTCCTGATCTCTCACACACACACACACACACACACACACACACACACACACACACTATTGCCCTCTCTCACACACACACAAATGCACATGGCAGACCACACACACACACACACGCACACACAAAAACACTATTGCCCTCTCTCACACACACACACACACACACACACACACACACACACACACACACTATTGCCCTCTCACACACACACAAACACCACCACCCACACACACACTGTGCTCCTGGTGGGGTGTTGTGCAGGGATCCCTGGGAGAGGCCGAGGAGAGGCTGGCGCCCTCTGTGGCATGTGCGCTAATCTCTCATTAGTGCTACATTGCTCCCCTCCTGCATCACTCGCTGGCACCGCAGCTGGATACCGCCGGCTCCTCGCCACTTAGCCTGGCACACAAGACCCGCAGCTGTGTGTGTGTGTGTGTGTGTGTTTGTGTGTGTGTGAAGGGAAGAGAGACAGTGTGTGAGAAAGTGAGAGAAACAGAGTGAGAGAGAGTGTGTGTGTGTGTGTGAAAGTGAAGGGAAGAGAGACTGTGTGAGAGAGTAAAGGGAGAGAGTAAAAGTTAAGGAGAGTGTGTGTGTGTGTGTGTGTGTGTGTGTGTGTGTGTGAGGGAGAGAGACGGAGAGAGAAAGTAAAAGGAGGAGAGGGATGAAGAGAATGAGTAAAAGTAAAGGGTTGAGTGTGTGAGCGTAAAGGCTTGAGTGTGTGAGCGTAAAGGCTTGAGTGTGTGAGCTGTAGGATATGGGCCGTGCTCCAGCCCTCTACCCGCCTGCTCAGCCCTCCTGCATTCCTGCTGTGCCCAGTGCTGTGCCCAGTGCGTTGGCACACGGAGCAGAGCAGGGTGGCGCGGGCACTTGAGTGGCATCGCCCTGTTTGGCACAGCTGACAGGGCAGAGAGAGCGAGAGAGAGAGAGAGAGCGCGCGGGCACACACACACACACACACACACACACACACACAGTGCCGCAGTGCTGGCACGCCCCTCACCAGATCCGCACGCTCGCTGTGGCGTGAAGTGAGCGTGGCACAAACACGTCGCGGTTTGGTGTGTGTGTGTGTGTGTGTGTGTGTGTGTGTGTGCGATCGAGCAGCGCCCATGAGCGTGGCTTTGTCAAACAACAGCTTGGCTGGCTGCCAGGTCCCCCCTCCTCAGCCCTGCCTGCTGCCTGCTGCCTGCCTCTGGTCATTGTTGTGGGCTGAGTGGCGTGGCCTCGGTGTGCTGCTGGCTCCGCAGGGTTATCTGGTCGGGCGGGAATAGCCCAGCGGACTATATCAGAGACACTTATATATGAGGAGACACTGCACTGGAAAAAGTGTTTCTGGAGGAGTTGTGGCGTAAGGGTTATGCCGCAGGGTTATCTGGCTGGGCGGGAATAGCCCAGCACACAGTGTGTGTGTGTGTGTGTTGGTGAGAATAGCCCAGCGCTGGGTTATCTGCTCCAGTGTTTCTGGAGGAGTTGTGGCGTAAGGGTTATGCCGCAGGGTTATCTGGCCGGGCGGGAATAGCCCAGCGCACAGTATCTGCTCAAGTGTTTCTGGATGAGTTATGGCCTCTGCTTTACGTTCTTATCTCCTCATCAGTTTTAACTTCACAGCGTTTGCTTCAACCGCAGGCTCTTCCCACCTCATAGAAAAGGGCCCTAGCTGTGTCATCTGTGTGTGTGTGTGTTGTCATATTTACATTTGTCATTTATTCAAAGCAGGTTACATGAATAACATTCTGGCTATGCTACAGAGGAGCCATCTTGTAAGTGTTTGATGGGGTGCCATCTTGTAGGTGTTTGATAGGGTACCATCTTTGGGTACCCCCCCCCCCCACACCTTTTTCTGCACTAAACCTAGCTTGTGTGTTGTTCTTACAGCTGTTTGGACGTGTGTGTGTTTGTGTGTGTACATGTTTGTTTGTAAGGCATTGAGCCTGTGGTTTGACGAGCTGTTTAGCCTGGTTGCGGATACTGGACTGTAAACTCCAAAGAATGTCTCTCTGAAGACGTAAGGCTTGGCCACGTCTCTGCTGGTCTACCTCAAGCAGTTCACCACACACACACACACACACACACACACACACAGAATGTCAAATGGATGTCCTGTGCACTAGGCTGGCCTGTGCGGGTGTAATCAGCCCTGCCGTGGCACCTTGCAGTCTGTGGCGTTGATTGCTTTAGGATCCAGACAGACCGGCTTTGGCGGTTGGCTCCTCAGGCACAAGTGAGGCCGTTAAGTGTGTGTGTGTGTGTGTGTGTGTGTGTGTGTGTGTGTCCTCAGGCACAAGTGAGGGAGTTGAGCCTCAGGAGGTGCGTAAGCCCAGCTGAGCACACAGCACAAACCTGCAGGCTCTCAGATGCGTGCTGAACGGCCAGCCCTGCGGTGGTGCTAGCGTAGTGGGTAAAGAGCTGGGCTAGCGTGCTGAACGGCCAGCCCTGCGGTGGTGCTAGCGTAGTGGGTAAAGAGCTGGGCTAGCGTGCAGTGGCCTGTAGGGTGGTGCTAGCGTAGTGGGTAAAGAGTTGGGCTAGCGTGCTGAACGGCCAGTCCTGCGGTGGTGCTAGCGTGGTGGGTAAAGAGCTGGGCTAGCGTGCAGTGGCCTGTAGGGTGGTGGTGGCGTAGTGGCTAAAGAGCTGGGCTAGCGTGCTGAACGGCCAGTCCTGCGGTGGTGCTAGCGTGCTGAACGGCCAGCGCTGCGGTGGTGCTAGCGTAGTGGGTAAAGAGCTGGGCTAGCGTGCTGAGGTGCTAGCGTAGTGGGTAAAGAGCTGGGCTAGCGTGCTGAGGTGCTAGCGTAGTGGGTAAAGAGCTGGGCTAGCGTGCTGAGGTGCTAGCGTAGTGGGTAAAGAGCTGGGCTAGCGTGCTGAACGGCCCTGCGGTGGCAGCGTAGTGGGTAAAGAGCTGGGCTAGCGTGCAGTGGCCTGTAGGGTGGTGGTAGCGTAGTGGGTAAAGAGCTGGGCTAGCGTGCTGAACGGCCAGTCCTGCGGTGGTGCTAGCGTGGTGGGTAAAGAGCTGGGCTAGCGTGCAGTGGCCTGTAGGGTGGTGGTGGCGTAGTGGCTAAAGAGCTGGGCTAGCGTGCTGAACGGCCAGTCCTGCGGTGGTGCTAGCGTGCTGAACGGCCAGCGCTGCGGTGGTGCTAGCGTAGTGGGTAAAGAGCTGGGCTAGCGTGCTGAGGTGCTAGCGTAGTGGGTAAAGAGCTGGGCTAGCGTGCTGAGGTGCTAGCGTAGTGGGTAAAGAGCTGGGCTAGCGTGCTGAGGTGCTAGCGTAGTGGGTAAAGAGCTGGGCTAGCGTGCTGAACGGCCCTGCGGTGGCAGCGTAGTGGGTAAAGAGCTGGGCTAGCGTGCAGTGGCCTGTAGGGTGGTGGTAGCGTAGTGGGTAAAGAGCTGGGCTAGCGTGCTGAAGGGCCAGCCCTGCGGTGGTGCTAGCGTGGTGGGTAAAGAGCTGGGCTAGCGTGCTGAACGGCCAGCCCTGCAGTGGTGCTAGCGTAGTGGCTAAAGAGCTGGGCTAGCGTGCAGTGGCCTGAAAGGTTGTGGGCTCAATTCCAGGCTTCCACTGTTGTGCCCTTGAGCAAGGCACTTGACCCCGAGTTGCTCCAGAGACAATGGCACTTGTAATGTAATTGACATGTGTAAGTCGCTTTGGACAACATGCTTCTGCTAACTGAAAAAAATACTGAAGAGGCCCAATGCATGGCTTCAGCACTTGTCTTGTAATGACATTTTGAGTCTGTGAAGAGGCACACAGGCACTGTTTAACTGACCACATACTGTAGCGTAGCCGGCTAACTCGCGTTAGGTAGCGATTTCACTTTTTTTCCCCCTCACCGACAGTACTCCGTGACCTCACCGACAGTACTCTGTGAGCTCGATCAACAGGCCGGTGGGTTCAAAACGTCTAGTTCTCCTTTGATCCTGCCGCAGGTGCCATCACACCCTTGTGACTAGAATGTTGTAGGAGAAGAACGTTCTAAAGAATCTCGGGGTCTGTGTGGAGTTGGAATGTGGAATTTTAGTTGAGGAAGGCATTCTAGAATGTTGTAATGCTGAGGCACCCATGCTGAGATGATCTGGGAGTCTGAAAGCCATGAAAGAGTTCTGTTGGTGTGTTGGAAGACAAAGTGTGTTACAATTACTAAAGCAGGTTAAGCATGGCTTATCATTAAAAAAAGCTAAAAATAAACATCAGAAAGAATACCCAACATCATCAGGGGAATGTATGTCTGTGATGATGCCAGAATCATAAGGCATCAGTTAGCTGTGCGGTGATTTAGAAGAGATTGCTTCATCCTCCACAGATGAACCAGTGCAGACTGTGTGTTGGAGCTGAATCAAAAGATACATTTTACAGCATCAAAGCCTTTTCAGACCATTTGTTTTGCAGCAGTTCCTCCAGTAAGTCTTCTTGAATTTCTCCAGGACGTTGGACCAAAAAGAAAAAAAAGCAAGGGAAAAAGGAAAGAAAAAACCCAACCAATAAGCAAACAAGAGAACATGTGGGCTGAATTGGCGTCATTTGAAACTAGGCCTGACATTGGTATTTTGTAA
>NC_085016.1:1588832-1593832 GCF_963854185.1 Sardina pilchardus
CCACTTGTAGTATCAGCAATGTTTTGACTAATTGAAGTGTGGTGTCATCTGTATCTGTGAAAGTAAATGCTATGGGGAACGATTAGTGTGATTATTGATGTGAGAAGTGTAAGTTCAGGAAATGCTCAATTGAATCTTAAAATCAGATGTCTCTATAGTTCATACCCCCCCCCCGCCGGTTTAACTTGGTTTGATAAACTGACTCTTGTTCTCCCACAAATACCACAGCTGCCACCCACCTGACTCTTGCGACAGCCTTTGTGGAACCAGTCAAAAATTCACGGGAGAAAACGAAAACGAAGCTCGTTTTGAAATCAGGCTCGTTTAAAAGGTTCCGGCCGGGAGAAGCGTTGTTGGCACGCAAGCAAGCAAGGTCTTTTCTGTGTGTAGTAGGCTAACGTGACGTGTGGTCTTTAGGCTGCTTTAGTTGTTCCTTAACTCCCTGCCTCTGTGTGAGTGCTCGTGTGTAGACTTGTGTTTTATATACTGTATGTGGCCTGTGGCGTGGTCTGTGCTGTGCTTGTCCACAGGAGTAGGGCTGAATCTTGATCCTTGCCGTGGAGAATGTTGTTGATGGATTTACTTTCTTGTTAGATCCCGGTAATTCCGTTCATAACTGCCCCGGGGCGTTGTGCAGTATGTGGTGCTTGTGTTTGCCCCCCCTGGTAGCTTGTCAGATGGATATAACTTTATTATTATAAATCATGTCTCTTCTGCTTTGGCCCACTGTGATTCGTGTCGGGCCGTTTCACCATCTAGAACGTGCATTAGCTGCTAAAGCCTAGCGCTGCAGCCAGTTGAAGCCTAGCGCTGCAGTCAGTTGAAGCCTAGCGCTGTAGCCAGTTGAAGCCTAGCGCTGTAGCCAGTTGAAGCCTAGCGCTGCAGCCAGTTGAAGCCTAGCGCTGTAGCCAGTTAAAGCCTAGCGCTGCAGCCAGTTGAAGCCTAGCGCTGCAGCCAGTTGAAGCCTAGCGCTGCAGCCAGTTGAAGCCTAGCGCTGCAGCCAGTTGAAGCCTAGCGCTGCAGCCAGTTGAAGCCTAGCGCTGCAGCCAGTTGAAGCCTAGCGCTGCAGCCAGTTGAAGCCTAGCGCTGCAGCCAGTTGAAGCCTAGCGCTGTAGCCAGTTAAAGCCTAGCGCTGTAGCCAGTTGAAGCTTAGCGCTGCAGCCAGTTGAAGCCTAGCGCTGTAGCCAGTTGAAGCCTAGCGCTGTAGCCAGGTGAAGCCTAGCGCTGTAGCCAGTTGAAGCCTAGCGCTGTAGCCAGTTAAAGCCTAGCGCTGTAGCCAGTTGAAGCCTAGCGCTGTAGCCAGTTGAAGCCTAGCACTGCAGCCAGTTGAAGCCTAGCGCTGTAGCCAGTTGATGTAGAGCTGGCTAGTGGCCCTAAATTGGCAAGACCTATAAAGGGCTTAACATTATTCAAATGAAAAGTACAAAGTTGCCAACGTCAGGATGAATGTGTCTGTGCGTGCGTGCGTGGGTGCGTGCGTGCGTGCGTGCGTGCGTGCATGTCTGGAGTTGATTGTAGTGGTGGCACTGCAGGTTATAGTGCTGCCTCATCACAAGCCCACTGTGGGCGGGTATGTAGCTACAGGGTACATGAACGCCATGTAGATGCATCTTATCTGAATAAAGCATGCACACTATTGGGGGTATTAACCGTCTCCTCTCTCTTCCTCTTGTGTTCCAGATGCGTTTGTGAACAGCCAGGAATGGACCCTGAGCCGGTCTGTCCCGGAACTCAAAGTGGTGAGTAGCCTGTTTAAGCTTCACAGCTTCATTCAGTCCGTTATATCAAAAGGGCCATTGTGCCCCGCTCCCGAAGTAACTGTTAGTGCCGGGTATTGAACCCACAACTTTTCAGGCTACTGCATGCTAGCCCAGCTCCTGCATGCTAGCCTACTACACTACCATTGCCTACAAGCGCTTCATTAAGCAGTGGGACGGGGCACATATACCATTGCGGAGGCTATGCAGCTAATCCATATAGAATAGAACTAAAGCAACATAATTCTACACCATAATAGGCTACGTGCACGAAAGGCTCATGTATTTCAGGTGGAGCGTTAACTGTGTTGTAATGTTATCTTCTGTTATTCTGCTCCTTACATCTTCACTCCAACACTGAATATCTTGTTTGGCCAATAATAAAAACGTTAACACTCATAAATCGCTCTTTATCGCAGCGTTCTGATTCACTAGGTGCAACACCCAACAGGGTCCGTGTAGACACGAATTCAGAGAGCGCAGACCTCTGCCTAGCGAAAACATAACCGCTCATAATTGTTTCTTCCTTGGGTCATTTCAGACCTTCCCTGAAAATGTAATCGAAATCCATCCAGGACTTTTTGAGTTATCTTGCCACAGACAGACAAACTAACAAACAAACCCCGACGATAACATAGGAGCCTTTTGTGCACATACAGTAGCCTATGAGCACAGTATCTTGTGATCTGTGAGGACTGTGGTGAGATACGTGTGGCTGGTCTCTCCGTTGCCTATGAGCACAGTGTCTTGTGATCTGGTGAGATACGTGTGGCTGGTCTCTCCGTTGCAGGGCATCGTGGGTAATCTGGCCAGTGGGAAGTCTGCGCTCGTGCACCGGTACCTGACGGGGACGTACGTACAGGAGGAGTCGCCAGAAGGTAAGGGCACCATATGTGCTGCATCTATTCCACACACACACACACACACACACACACACACACACACACACACACACACACACATATACTGAAGGCCAGTATGCAGTTCCGTCAGTTTCAAAAACAAAACGCAGCTCTAAAGCCTAGTAGTTAGTTATTAAACATTGATAGCAATATAAAGGCAAGTATAAAGTTAGTGTGTGTGTGTGTGTGTGTGTGCGTGCACATGTCTATGTGCCTTCCTGCAGCTAAGCCCAAGGCTTCCTTTCAGCAGCTGTTCTATGAAGTGATGAAGTGAGTGTGTGCATTTCTCTCTCCTCTCTCTTTTTCCATACACACTCTCTCTGTGTGTGTGTGTGTGTGTGTGTGTGTGTGTGTGTGTGTGTGTGTGTGTGTGTGTGTGCCTGTAAGCAGGAGGAGACCACCCTAGTCCCTCTGCATTATTGAGGAATGGAGAGGCTGGCCAAGGCTTTCTGCCTGCAGTGCTGGGCTCAGTATGGGAACAGAATCCATGGGCCAGCCCCCCCCCCCCCCCCCTGTTCACTATCCTGTGAATATTTCATATTTCATGCTCCTTATTAGAGATATTACTTGAGCGTCGCTCTGTTGTTTCTGCATCGCTTGGATTTTGTAGGGCCCAGGGACGGTTCAGTTGCATGTAGCGTAGCCCAGGAATAGTGAGCCAGTCATTCCTACCTCCTGTAAGGCCCCTATTTACATGTGCCAGACGGCATCACCGGTGCACAGCTACGATACAGTACATCGCTGTTTACACTGGTCTCCAGCTGAGGCTCTCAAGAATGTGCATGATAAAGAGATCAAGAGAAAATCTGCCACATCAGAGCTGTTCCGTCCAGACTGACTTTGCATTTAAATTAGGGCCCTATGTTTAAAAAACACCATGCATAGATCAACATGTGATTTAAATCATGAGATCTCTGATCCACCAGTACAGTATGCGCTCCTGTCAGTCAGTGATGGACATGCTGATGCATGAGTGTGCAAGCTTCAGATGTTAGAACGCAGATCTTTGGGTTTAATATCAGGCCCTGCTGCAGATCTTTGGGTTTAATATCAGGACCTGCTGCAGATGTCTGGGTTTAATATCAGGACCCTGCTGCAGATGTCTGGGTTTAATATCAGGACCTGCTGCAGATATCTGGTGCTGGATCTGGCTGCTGTGTTCTCTGTGTCACTCATCCTTCTGTCTGTGTCATCTATGTCTCCCTGTCCCGTACACTACACTCTTTCTGTCTCTGTCCTTATCACTGTCTCTCAATATGGTTTACTTACTCTCTCTACACACACACACACACAGAGACAGAGACCGGACATACTTTCCCCTCCTGCTCTTAGAACCGGCCTCACTTTCCCCTCCTGCCCTTAGAACCGGCCCTACTTTCCCCTCCTGCCCTCTTAGAACCGGCCCTACTTTCCCCACCTGCCCTTAGAACCGGCCCTACTTTCCCCTCCATCCACTGTTCTCATCTCGTGATGTTTGTTCTCTGTTGTCCTCCAGAGTGTCTCCTCTGTCCTTCTTTTTTGTTCTTCTATCCATCCCCCTCTCTTCTCTCTCTCCCCATGTGTGTGTGTGTGTGTGTGTGTGTGTGTGTGTGTGTGTGTGTGTGTGTGTCCGTTCTCTGTCGCTCCACACAGCAGCCAGTTCTTACCACTGGCAGCCCAGGAACTAACCCCGAGAAAATCTCAATAGTGTGTTTGTAGATCAGGATTATACCACAGTGTGCCAAGAGCAACATTATACTCCAGCATGGAGGGGCTTAGTGTGGGGCTGTGTGACGTTAAAACAACAGCTACAGATCTCCCATCCAAAAAAGCTGGCACAATGGCGGATAGAGTAAGGGACTTTTTTTTTTTTAAATCTTTTTTTATTTTAAAATTTTATCTGAACTTAACGGAATATTGCCTGATCTAGACTCAAACAAAACAAAACAAAACAAAACAAAACAAACAAGCCAAGAAAGCTGTAAACAAAACGTTTATCCGTTCACATTCCTGTGCTTTGAAACGGGCTCTTGTAATTAGTATATTCTGGCAGAGCAATGCAAGCAATCAGGCAGAGCAAGTTGAAAACCATGTTAATAAACCTTAACTTAACACAGTTCAAACAGCCCAGCCCTTTGGGACTGGGGCAAAACTATTAAAGGGGCATTATAAAAGATATGCATGCATGTGGGTACTCTCCTCCCTGATTGTGTGTGATTGTGTGTGTGCTATCCTGAGGGAGCGTGTGTGCAAGTTTATCTCTCTCTGTGTGTGTATGTGTGTAGAACCAGCTCACCACCTGGTCTCCTTTCTTAGAGAGGGTGACACTGAACTGTTGTGATGCTAGAAAGGGCCCTTCAGT
>NC_085016.1:1598832-1616332 GCF_963854185.1 Sardina pilchardus
TTCTTCACTGCTTGAGTGATCCTGTCCTTAAATGATGATGACGTTGTAAAATATTGACTTACTTCGTCTGCAATAGCTGGATAAAGGCAGGACAAAGATTGGGTTTTGGTGGCAGTATAGACTCTGTTGGTATCTGAGCCTGTAAGAGTTAAACTGGGCACATTCAATGGAGTCTCTTGTGATTGAGAACGCTGAGAACTGCAGGGAGAGGATGAAGCAACAGAGGGAGCACTGCTGGCACCTGCCAGTATCTCAACCTCATCTGAAGAGATCTCTGTTGTAGCCACCTGTAAGATGGCTGATTGAGATTCCTCAGTCTTGCAAACTTCTAAACCATTTGAGGAAGAAGAAGCATTAGAGAGCGCAGGACTAGCACTTGCCAGCATCTCAACCTCTTCTGCAGTCCCGAAAACTTCCAGGCTACTGGAGGGGGATGAAGACCCAGAGAGAGCAGCACCAGCACCTGCTAGTGTCTCAACCTCTTCTGCAGACATCTCTAGTGTAGCTTCCTGTAAGATAACCGATAGAAATCCTTCAGTCTCAAAAACTTCCAGGCTGCTGGAGGGGGATGAAGACCCAGAGAGAGCAGCACCAGCACCTGCTAGTGTCTCAACCTCTTCTGCAGACATCTCTAGTGTAGCTTCCTGTAAGATAACCGATAGAAATCCTTCAGTCTCAAAAACTTCAAGGCTGCTGGAGGGGGATGAAGACCCAGAGAGAGCAGCACCAGCACTTGCTAGTGTCTCAACCTCTTCTGCAGACATCTCTAGTGTAGCTTCCTGGAAGATAACTGATATAAATTCTTCAGTCTTGAGAACTTCCAGGCTGCTTGTGGCAGATGGGGAACCAGAGAGAGCACCACCAGCACCTGCCAGTGTCTCAACCTCATTTGAAGAGATCTCTAGTGAGGAGACCTCAGCTTCCCGTAAGATGGAGGAAGAAGAAGCATTAGAGAGAGCAGGACTAGCACCTGCCAGCATCTCAACCTCTTCTGCAGTCCCGAAAATGTCCAGGCTGCTGGAGGGGGATGAAGACCCAGAGAGAGCAGCACCAGCACCTGCTAGTGTCTCAACCTCTTCTGCAGACATCTCTAGTGTAGCTTCCTCTAAGATAACCGATAGAAATCCTTCAGTCTCAAAAACTTCCAGGCTACTGGAGGGGGATGAAGACCCAGAGAGAGCAGCACCAGCACCTGCTAGTGTCTCAACCTCTTCTGCAGACATCTCCAGTGTAGTTTCCTGGAAGATAACTGATAGAAATCTTTCAGTCTCAAAAACGTCCAGGCTGCTTGTGGCAGATGAGGAACCAGAGAGAGCAGCACCAGCACCTGCTAGTGTCTCAACCTCTTCTGCAGACATCTCCAGTGTAGTTTCCTGGAAGATAACTGATAGAAATCTTTCAGTCTCAAAAACGTCCAGGCTGCTTGTGGCAGATGGGGAACCAGAGAGAGCACCACCAGCACCTGCCAGCGTCTCAACCTCATTTGAAGAGATCTCTGGTGAAGAGATTTCAGCCTCCTGTAAGATGACTGATTGAGATCCTCCCATCTTGACAACTTCTAAGCCCCTGTGAGCAGCAGTGGCTTCTGTCACGTTGTCCACCTGACTTTGAACAACTGCGCCATCGGAGAAAGACTGTTTAGCTTTATGATACAGAAGAGTGTCCTCGTTCATTTTTTGATTGCATGCCAGTCCAATATCACTGACAGAGACATTTGCTACAGTATTAACTCCTGATGTGCTGACATTTGTAGGCTTAAGAACAATCATTTTAGTAAAACCTGCCAATGCATCAAGATCGATGAAGTTAGTGCTGGATGTTGAGGGTTTGTCATCTTTGGAGGAGACTGTTCTGTGTTCCTCAGTTGTCACTGTGCTAGATGATGGTCTCCCAAAATGGCTCGCATTTGACATTTCTGAATCAACTTCTGCTTTTTCAGAACTCACAGACAGCAACATTCCACTGGCAGAGGCGATGGACATTTCATTCCCCAGGGTCATTTTCATGTCCTCTAATGATGTGCATACAGCTCTTATTGCTGTCTGACTGCCCAGTGGACTAACTCCCCTCTTTGGAGCTTCCTGCCTTATTTTAGTGGCAAGTTGTTCCTTGACTTCGGTAAACACTGTCTCAACTAGTTGTAATGCAGCTGCATTGACTTGACTGAGAAGAATATCGTGGTCAGGGGAGGGCCCTGTTGTCTCATTCGGCCAAAGGGAAAGAATGTGTTCTCTCGACAGTATGTGACTCAGTTCCTTGGATACTTTTTTGAACATGGTCCTTATGGCTCTTCTTTCCTCAGGCCCCACATTCAGATTTGATGAAGGAAGGTCAACTCTTCCATGAAGAGAACGTTTGAGCTCATCTTTCACTGCTTGAGTTATCCTCTCCTTACATGTTGGTGATGTAAGATATTGCATCATTTCATCTGCAATTGCTGGATAAAAGTTGGATATAGTCTGTCCGGTGGCAGTACTCACTCCGTTCCCAACGTGCACTTGGTAGACATCTGAGCACGTTGAATCAAGAGCAGCACTGGGCATGCTCAATTGAATTTCTTCTGATTGAGATTTCTGGACTGCAAGGGGCTGACTAATCTCAAGCTCATCTGAAGAGCTCTCTTGTGTAGAGGCTTCAGATTCCTGTGAGGAGACAGACCCACATTCTTCAGGCTGGAAGGCTGCCACACTGCAAGAGGAGGAGGAATAGCTTGAGAGAGAACTACTAGCACCTGCCATAGTCGGTGGATAAATATGATAAGAAAGCTTCGCCTTAATGTCTTTGGTTTTGCTTTCAACCGCAAATGGCTGCCTTTGGTCTAATGCCTCCCATGCAATGTCCTCGTTCTTCACAGTGGGAGCATTCATAGCCTCAGCCTTGGGCTCAGCCTGAATCTGAACACCATCATTCATGGAATCTTCTGAACAGTATGTTTCAGAATCAGAAGTGTTGCCACTTTGAACATGTCTTCGCAGCTTTGGGGTCCTCGCCTCGTCACTGGATGGACTGCAAACAAGACTTTCATGTGCTATTCTGATGAGATCACCTGAAATAGCTTCAACTTGATCTGCCAGTGTTCCTGTCACTGATTCCTCAACAGGAGCCTCAGTTCTTGGAGCTTGTTCATACATTTCTGCAGTTATCGCTTCAACAAGACTGATGGTTTCCATTAAATCTGTCTCAAGATTCTGTAGAACAAGGTTTAATCCGTTCAGTGCTCTCTGAAAGGTTTGAGGAGATACCATTGGAGAATCTCCTAAGGAAGCAAAACGATGTCTTTCAAGAACTTTGGCTCTGATCTCCCCAAAAACACTGCTGATGATTTCACACACATAAGGGTGAAATTGTTTTGCAGATGAGCTATCAGCTTGGCTATGATGTTCAGAGGACTCCACAAAGAGTTTGGAAGGCCTGACTGTGCGAAAAAGGCACAGTAAGATGTCAGTGGCCAACCTGCCCCTCAGTGCCCTGGTTGCCCTATGAGGGTGAAGTTCACAGCTTGTTGGCATAGTCTCATCCCGAATGCACTCCGCAATTTGCATCTTAAAAGAATCAGTAGATATGTGGTCCAGTAGAGCTTGAGTGATTCTAGCCTTCTTGTTAGCCTCGGGATCAAGTTGGTTGGTCGGCATCTTCACTTTGCCAAGACCAGGCAATTTTGGATATGGTCTATGTGCCGATGGGGACAGCAATTTGGTGTCTGGTGAAGATGTCTGCCATACAGAAACCAGATGAAAGGTATTAACCACCATCATTCATTTAGAGGTCAGTAAAGATACAACAAGTTGCATTATGCATATGAAAAGTAAATCAGTGTCTGTTTACTCTACCTGGCTAGTTATGTCATGTCTCCGCGCTGAAATAGGAGCAAGAGGTTTGAGGATGGGCCTCCTTGGCACGGTAATTTTCTGTGGTGATTTTCCTACAAAAAATATTAAATCATTCGTAATTCAGTGACAGTCCTTTGGGTAGCTATGTCTATTCAGTTAACAAACAACTGATTATATTTCATTGGAGAGCAATACATGAGATTAAATCCTCCTCAAGACATATAAGCATTTGGAAGAAATGTTTGAATTTAAATGGGATACATTCTGAATTTGTTTTTTTTTGGGGGGGGGGGGGTACATTATTTTGCAAGCCTTTCAAGAGCCTGGAGAAGCTCTTTGGTAGGTAGCTCTTAGCCTGATTACCATCGACTTTCAAAGGCTCTGCGAGACTTTAGTCTGACCAACAGCCTGTGCTAACACGGTTTCTTGCCAGCGCTGGTTGACCCGCCTCCTTTAAGTGCCTCGGTTTGCTACTGGTAGATGTCAGAAAGCGGATTGCCGAGTTTAAACCAATAACAACACTCTTTCCGCTGCCTTGAACACGCCTCTACCCAGAGCCGTTGGAGCTGCTCAAAGTTGATTGGTTCTCGACCAAAGGGGGCAGTTCCGCAGATTTCGGGAACTCAGAAATCCTTCTCAATGAGCAGTTGACCAGACCAGCAGCAAAAGCCTGAAGGCGTTGCGTCACTGGGAGGGCGTGCCAGGCTAGGTAGCTCTGGTCATAATGGTACGCTATGGTTCAAAAGTGGTGGCAGCAATACAATGTTTCAATGACAGACCTATAGCCAGACGTTCATCTGGTCTGAATGCCAGAAACATTCAAAATCTACAAGATCAGAAAATCAGATAATAGAATTTTCTCTGATGATTGGTCCCCTAGCATGTCCTAGCAATAGTCAATATGATTGAATTTACACAGACAGCAGCACCACGGATGGCAGAATTATACATAAGACCTCAGATCACGACTAATAATGCTAATTTCCATTATGTCAGGGACATTTCTCCTGTAATAAAGATGTGTCCTTTAACACACTTCTCAGATGAGTGTACTAAGCGCCCTCGTGGCCTCATACATAAGGAGGGATGGCCACCCAACTCCCCTGAACGCAGATGAGAACTGTTCGGGGATCAAGGCATGCGGCCGGTCTTTCACAGAGGAAGATGATATGGAATACAGGTTAAGGGGCTGTTCACAGTGAGCTGCTTGGTTTTTCAGAGCGTCTGCTTGATTCCGCTCTGAGAGGCCTCGAATCTGAATATTTAATGGCACTTACCTGAGGTTGATGTACCAAACACTTGATTAAGAAGTTTTGTTTGATTCTTTGTGTGTACCCTCAACCTCCTCAAATCCTCCAGGTTTTCCGTCATCCTGTCCACTTCTGCCTGCTGTGCTGCAGCTCTGCGTTCAGAGATACTCATTTCCTGTAAAAAGAGGAAATATTAGGTTGATATTAGATTGTAGGACATGGCTAGAGCAACACATTGCTGTAATAATATGTACATATATAATGGCTGACTATCTCACCCTTTGTCGTCTTTTCTGCTGGACGTCTCTCATGTGCCTGTTCCTATTTAATTCATGTTTTATTTCATTTTCGTTGAGTTGCAGGCGTGTTCTGTCTCTTGCAGATGTCTGCTGTATCAGTGTTGTTGGTGGGGGAAAAAAATCTTATTATTTAAATCCTTTTTTTGTATTGGGCTATTAAGAAAATACTGTAAACTATGTTTTCCTGTCAGATTATATTTCTTCAAGAAATTTGAAGCTATTCTTACCATTATACTTGGAAGTTTTTCTCCATTCAGGAGTCCATCGTCCTCTTTGATTGAAATCTTTGTGGGTTTTTTCGTTTGCCTTTGAAAGTACATGTTGGTTCGATTTCAGATGAGTAATTCAGAATTTTCATTAATAGTATGACAAAAATAGTTTCTGCTTCTTAAAATGGCAGTTCATATAGGCCTGTATCACTTAAGTCATGATATGTAAGTATTTATTTTGCTTACTGCAGTCCATGCTGCTGCGGTCCATCATGTCTTGGGAGCTCATCTGTTTGTAGGAAGGTTCTTATATCTTCGACAGTCACATTGTCTGAAATCAGACCCTGCTCTTCCATCTCAAGAAACCTTCTCTGTCTCTCCCTCTATAAATGGAATAATAGTTAAGTGTTTGGAATTAAACACCTTAAACATGTTTATCGCATTATGTGAAAACAACAATCACAATGAGTTGATCTTTACCTGTTGTTTGTTGTGGTTGTCATTCTTGACATCATCCACATAATCACGGTACATTCTGTATTCCTTTTGCGAGCATACTACCTACAAGGTACACGATTAGGCAAACCTGATTAATATGTAAATATATTCCAATAATATGACAATTAAGGAAATACTCATGACTCAATGCGAAAACTTAACAATAAAATAGACGTGAGGAAATAGAGGCCATACCATATCATCACTAGTAATCAAGTCTCTTTTCTTGAGGTTACTGTGGACATGCTTGCAGTAAACATGCTGCTTAAGGTGAGGATCATGTAAAGCGTGATATGTTGGGTCCATTAAATTGCAATTTGGGTCTCGGAGATTGAAATCCGAGGATTCCAGATAAAGCTGTGAAAGAAAGAAGATATTTACACAAATTCATGTTAATGACAAATAACAACAGGTTATCAGACACAACATTCAATCAGGCTTCGTACCCATTTTCACTGTCCAAATATCAACACCTTTCCATGGCTTTGTAGTGACCTTGATTGGCATTTTCATGCTTTTCATGTGCTACAAGGGCTATCGTTGCATAGTGGCTAAGAAGCAGGGCTAGCAAGCAGAAGCCAGAAAAGCTGATGGTTCAATTCCAGGCCGTCACTGTTGTGCTCTTGATATATTGTGTTTCAAATAAAGACAAGCTTTTCCATACCTTATTGTTGTTTAAAAAAAAAATCATTCACATTATATGAGAGCGATTAAAAAGGTGACCTTTTGGCATTTTTGTGCTGGTGCACCTAAAAAGAAAAGTTGGGCATACCAGTGCAACCAACGCAAAAGGTTAGTCTGGAGCCATGCATCTAAACGCCATAAAGACATAACTCAGAAAGCGGCATATTACATAGCCAAGGACATGCTTCCTTGCCTACAATCAGAGGAAGGTTGAGTTTAAATCAATATTTACATTTAAAAAAGAATTTAAAATAGGTCATACAATGTTTCAATAATTATCGAAATCGACCGATATGAAACACTTACATCCTGACAGCCATATCGCCCAGCCCTAATTTCAGTGCACTTTCACTAGGGTCTATGCTTAAAACATGGCTGCACGATCCGTTGTGCGACTCCTTAACATTACCCTACCAATAATCCACCATCTGGATTGGAATGGAGTTGACCATACCACTCAACTATACAGGTAAAAAAAAAAAATAGATGTTTAGCCTTCAGCGAGTGGAGGCAGTGTTTTCAAACTGTGCCACTACACACACTGGTGTGCTTGGATAAAAGCCAGGTGGGCAGTAGGGTTAATATTATTCATGATCATTTCAGTACACACTGGTGTGCTTGGATAAAAGCCAGGTGGGCAGTAGGGTTAATATTATTCATGATCATTTCAGTACACACTGGTGTGCTTGGATAAAAGCCAGGTGGGCAGTAGGGTTAATATTATTCATGATCATTTCAGTACACACTGGTGTGCTTGGATAAAAGCCAGGTGGGCAGTAGGGTTAATATTATTCATGATCATTTCAGTGCACACTGTAGTGTAGCCTAACGAAGGCGGTGGGACCAACATGATTATCCTAGCAACCAGGATAGCAACCACTTTATTTAGCATAGTAACCATTATGACTACCCTTGCAACACCCTATTAGCCATTTCAGCTACCCTAGCAACCAACATGATTATCATAGCATCCAGCATATCAACTCTATTTTAACATAATAACTATTATGACCACCCTAGAAACCAGCATAGCAACCACTTTATTTAGCATAGTAACCACTATGACTACCCTTGCAACACCCTATTAGCCATTTCAGCTACCCTTGCAACCAACATGATTACCATAGCATCAAGCATATCAACCACTTTATTGAGCATAATAACTATTATGACTACCCTAACAACCAGCATAGCAACCACTTTATTTAGCATAGTAACCACTATGACTACCCTTGCAACACCCTAGTAACCATTTCAACTACTATAACATCCAACCTGATTCCCATAACATCCAGCATATCAACCACTTTAATTAACATAACAGCCATTATGACTACCCTGGCAACCATTATGATGTCAACCTGGCAACTGCCATAGTAACCATTATGACTACCCTAGCAACCACTATGATAATGTCAACCTGGTAATTGCCATAGCAACCACCATCGTAACCACTTCATATGGCATAATGATTACCCTAGCAACTCTCGATTACCCTAGCAACCACTACTATGACATCATTACCTTAGCAACCAGCATTGCAACCACTTCATATATCATAATGGTTACCCTAGCATTACCGTGGGAACCTTACAGCCCTTTTGGAGACCCGTTCCTGTGTAACAATCAAGAAAATTAGTACTGCAAACCTACCTTTTCACCCAGTTTACGCCGAGTGAATGTCCCATTGGCTCCTGGCCGGTTGGAGGGTTCTGCCATGGCGGAATTCCTCCACATTGGGAACAGGGATTTTTAACTACCTTCCTATAACAAAATAACAAAACAACAAATCAACTTATTGTCTTGACATTATGGTGTGACTGCAATTGAATTGACTAAGAGATAGTTCAGTTTAAGAGCTACCCTACTTATTTGACAGATTTGTGCACTGAATAACTGCAAAACTTCTGACTGGAAATCTTATAGGCCATGACTATACTATAAATTGTTAATTTTATGTTAATTTTATTTTATTTACATTTAATATTTATAGATGCCACTGTAAGGCACTTTGGACAAAAGTGTCTGCAAATTATATATTTATATAGTACTTTACATATATAATTATATTAGACATATTCAATTATTACATTGTATATGTGTGCATATATATATATATACACACAATGTTGTAATAATAATTATATATAAATAATGTAATATAATGTAACGTTTTTAAACACCATGCTGTTAGTTAATACGAAAAGCTTGCCTACCATACTCCTTGCCGAATCAGCAACGACTGAATCAATGTCTCTGTGCAGATCTCATTTGTGTGGCACCATTACGTCATAATAGGACACCCGCGGTGACGTCAACCACATTCATAACTACTGTTGCTATGTTCGAATCTCACACATTTGGAAAGAGTTCTAGGCGCGCTCTAGGAGCTTTGGTCGAGGCTTGGCTAGTTATACGAGCCTTATGCATCAAACATGTTTGCGGAAAGTTGTCAACACAAAAGGGAATCACATACATTAGAGTAACCATATTAAACGTATACATTACAGTTATTAAAGTAGTAGGCTTTGTTGCATTGCTCGTTCCAACCTTTAAATACAATTAATCGATTTGAGCTGCTCAGTTTGACACGTTAGTGCCGTCTGTGGCGCTAAGTCAGCTACAAAATGAAAAAGTCGCTGAAGCCAAACAATGTTCAGTGAAAATACTCTCCGGGTTATATCGTTTTGTCAATGGAGGTGATGTTGAGCCAAAATACCAGTAACGATGTGTCAAGTGAGGCGCTGAAGCCTTCAAAACTGAAGCCGTATTGTTAGAGACGGACACCCAGCACTGGCTGCCTGGTATGCCGGTTGACTAGCAGCTACTGTAGGCCACTTCAAAATACAAGAAATGGACTCAGCAGCCTAGATAGGCCGTATAGCAGAACAAGTTGTGAGAACCCCGACATTGCAAGCTACACGTGCTAACAAATGTATAATTCACCGGTAGGATTAACCACAAACAAATTAGCGCTCTGTCAGAATCATGAACCTCCCTTGCACTCATTTGAAACACCCCACGGCAGGCTAAGATCTATAACCGTATGGCCCACTTTGACAAGTGTCAACTTTCTCTTTGTAGTTGTGTGTGTCGAAAGAAACGGTTCCTAGCCATAGCTTCAATTTGCAAATGCCATATTAGCGAGCTAGGCTCCTCTTTACTTCGACTAATTTCACCACGCTAGCGGTAGGCTACAACGTATACTTACGGTGAAGTTGGGAAAACATTTAATTGTAATTTAATTGGTGAAAAGGCGACTTCGTTTGACTTTTCCCTTACCATATCAGATTTGTAGAATTTCCTCTGACAACATAACTGAACTCAACTGTTGTTTCCCTGTACTCCATGCTTGTTTGTAATTGGCTAAAAAAAAGACCTCATGGGTGGCGTGCATTAATTTATTGAATCCTCTGGGATGGCAGTTTTAGAATGTGGACATGCTTGCAATACATTTTAGTTGTGTGTGTGGTCCCGCATTGTTTCTGAATCTTGTAGTGTGTGCATATTTTCAAAGAGAAGCTTGACATTATGTATGTGATGCAGATACAACCTGCTTTTAACATAGTAGAGTGTTTGTAGTCTCAGACCTGCATGGGTGTAGGTGTGCTCCACAAGTGTGCTGGGAATGTTGGAAAATTCATAGACTTCAAAATGGAATTTTAGAACCTTGACACAAACTAGCTTATCCACCAGGCGCACCCAGATCGTTGGTCTGATTGGTTGAAAGACTATCCAAATGCATTGTCATTCAAAGATTGAGCTTAGTCTGATGATAGTCGGGCTAATCTTTGGTTAGATTGTTCAAAAACGGCGACCTTCAACTAAGGACTCTATAATGCTGAATACGTCTGTCTCTCTTGGCCTGATGTTTGGCAGAGCTCAGGGTATGAGGAGTCGAATTTAATCTAGAGAGCATGAAAACACAGGTGCAGTGTGGCTTGTGCTGTGTGCTTGGAGCGACTGGAACTGCTGGGGTTACTGTGCTCATGTCGGGGACAGGGAGGCTTCTGGAGAAGCCTGTGTGTGTGCGGCCTGCTCACGTCGGGCACATGGAGCCCCCTGGAGAAGCCTGTGTGTGTGTGTGTGTGCGGCCTGCTCGTGTCGGGGACAGGGAGGCTCCTGGAGAAGCCTGTGTGTGTGTGTGCGGCCTGCTCGTGTCGGGGACAGGGAGGCTCCTGGAGAAGCCTGTGTGTGTGTGTGCGGCCTGCTCGTGTCGGGGACAGGGAGGCTCCTGGAGAAGCCTGTGTGTGTGCAGTCTGCCGTGGCCCGCACGGCCAAGATCAGGGAGCAGGATCAGCCTGCATTAGACGGCAGAGAAAGTAAAAGCCAAGTGCAAGGAGCCCCCCCCCCCCCTCTTTCTCCTCTCTCTCTCTCTCTCTCTCTCTCTCTCTACTCCTCCTCTCTCTCCTCTCTCTTCCTCCCTCACTACCCTCTTCACTTTCTCCTCTCTTATTTGATTCTCTTTTTCATAATATTTGTTTTGTCTTGTTTTGTTTCATGCGTTCTCTTTTGGTCCTACTGTGCCTGCCATCCCTTCTCTCTTCCCTCTTCCCTCTCCCTGACCTTCAGCTCCTCGCAGCTCAGGCAGCTTAAGCCCAGTTAGTGATGATCAGGTTAAGAGCCTCTCACTCGGTGACAGCCTTGCTCTGCCCTCTGCAGCTCTGCCAATCCTCTTAAAGTTAGTTAAGTGAGATGGGCTTTGGCCCTCTGATACCCAGTCCCCTCTTCTGCTGCCCTCACATGACGCAGAGCAAATCAGGAGCCCTGATACCCTGTCCCCTCTTCTGCTGCCCACACATGACGCAGAGGAAATCAGGAGCCCTGATACCCAGTCCCCTCTTCTGCTGCCCAGTGCCCACACATGACGCAGAGCAAATCAGGAGCCCTGATACCCAGTCTGCTTTCCACACATGACGCAGAGGAAGTCAGGAGCCCTGATACCCAGTCCCCTCTTCTGCTGCTCAGTGCCCACACATGACACAGAGGAAATCAGGAGCCCTGATACCCAGTCCCCTCTTCTGCTGCCCAGTGCCCACACATGACACAGAGGAAATCAGGAGCCCTGATACCCAGTCCCCTCTTCTGCTGCCCGGTGCCCACACATGACGCAGAGGAAATCAAGAGCTGGCCGCGGCATCAGCACCCCCCTGCAGCTCGCCGTCTGTGGGAGCCGTGGGAGTCCGCACTCCAGTGCCAAGGTGTTAGGCGCTGGGTCGTTAGGTGTTGGAAGTTGGGTGTTGGGTTGTTAGGTGTTGGGCTGTGCCTCCCAGTCTCATGAAGCCTTGCGCATGTGGTTTGATTTGTTAGATTTCCCAGTTACAGGTGTATATTCATCGTTTTGATATTAAATCATTTCCAGTTTAGCTAGTTTAGTGCATCAACAATCATATGGAAATGGGAAGTTAGCAGAACATATTTAAAAGTCTCTCTCTCTCGCGCACACAAACGCACACACACACACACACACACACACACACACACATATACTTCACTCCACCTCACTTTCCTCAACTGTGAAGTTAAGGGTGACCTGTCGGGCGACATCTCTCCCTCTTGGTCACCGGCATACAGGACTAGACTGCTGACATACTGTACCAACCTCCATACAGCACCCCCACCCTCATGCACAGATCTGCCATCCCCTGCCATCGGAGGAGCTCTCTCCCTCCCTTCCTCCATTTTAATCAGTGGGCCATTCATTAATCTCTCTAGAGTAGCTCTGCCGTGCTGTGTGTGTGTGTGTCGAGGGTTTGTGGCGCTCAGCTGATGCCAATGTGCTTATTTGCCTCAGGTGGCCGATTTAAGAAGGAGATCGTGGTGGACGGCCAAAGCTACTTACTCCTTATCAGAGATGAAGGAGGCCCCCCTGAGGCACAGGTGGGTATTGCACTCGGTCGCTAACTTTTATTTTTTACAGAGAAATATGAACGTCTGTATTCCGTTTGATTGGGGGGAACTGATCCCTCTGTTTGTCACCAGCGGTTTTATTTTTTGTCTTATTTTCATGTGTCTCTCTCTCTCTTCAGTTTGCTCTGTGGGTGGATGCAGTGATCTTCGTCTTCAGTCTGGAGGACGAGATCAGCTTCCAGACGGTGTACCACTACTACAGCCGCATGGCAAACTACCGCAACACCGCCGAGGTGCCGCTGGTCCTGGTCGGCACGCAAGGTAAGCGCCTCTCTCTTCTCTGATCTCTCCATCCTCTCTTCTCCGATCTCTCCTCCATCCTCTCTCTTCTCTGATCTCTCCTCCATCCTCTCTTCTCTGATCTCTCCATCCTCTCTCTTCTCTGATCTCTCCATCCTCTCTTCTCCGATCTCTCCTCCATCCTCTCTTCTCTGATCTCTCCATCCTCTCTCTCCTCCGATCTCTCCTCCATCCTCTCTCTTCTCCGATCTCTCCATCCTCTCTTCTCTGATCTCTCCTCCATCCTCTCCCCTCTGATCTCTCCATCCTCTCTTCTCTGATCTCTCCATCCTCTCTCTCTCTCCTCCTATCTCTCGTCCATCCTCTCTTCTCTGATTCATAAACAGCCATGGAAGCTGTTCTCAGAAATCTTCCTTAATTTGTGTAGTGCCCTGGACCTGGAAGGTAGGGTAAGCGATACTTAGTGATTTATAACACGTAACACTTTTTGTGACATTCAGTGAGTATCTCCTCACAATCTTGCTAGCTCTCCATTCTTTAAGAGCCCTGTAAAAAAAAAAAAGGTCTTCCTACACAACGGTCTGCCTACGTGAACTGGGAACAAACAATCTTTTTTCTATCATTTGCTCAGTTGATCTTCCATCTTGATTAGATTCTGGGGCATGACTGCCATCTGCTGGTAGCATGGAGTTATTGCCATAATTTCCATGCTTATTATCATCAGTCTCAACATTTTGATTTTCTCTTGTAATTCATAATTATATCATTCAAGCAGTCATATATGAAGTAATGATATATCTATAGATAACAGTGAGAATATATATTTTTACATCACGTTTGAAGATTTGGTTCTAATGGAGTTGCTATATATTTGTGTTGCTACTCACTCTGTCACTACTGGCAATTGAACATGACCACATTCAGTTCGTACGCTTATCTGCTGAAAAGGGCAACAAAGGGGAACAAAATGATCTCTTAATGCTTATGTGGCGTACATGTATGGGGCCTTTACATGCTCCTATGCAGCACGTGTAGAGGATGGGGCCTTATGCAGCACGTGTAGAGGATGGGGCCTTATGCAGCACGTGTACTGTAGAGGATGGGGCCTTATGCAGCACGTGTAGAGGATGGGGCCTTATGCAGCACGTGTAGAGGATGGGGCCTTATGCAGCACGTGTACTGTAGAGGATGGGGCCTTATGCAGCACGTGTACTGTAGAGGATGGGGCCTTATGCAGCACGTGTAGAGGATGGGGCCTTATGCAGCACGTGTACTGTAGAGGATGGGGCCTTATGCAGCACGTGTAGAGAATGGGTAGAGTGATTGCTGATGAGCTGTTATGACCATTTCATCCGTGGTACATGTGGACATTGTCAGTGTGTGTTCTGCTGAATTTTGTGTTCTTGAATTTCCCCTTGGGGATCAATAAAGTATCTATCTATCTATCTACCTATCTAAACCAGCCGGTCACTTTGTCGCCCCCTTCACTGCAGACGCCATCAGCTCGGCCAACCCCCGCGTGATCGAGGACACGCGCGCCCGGAAGCTCTCCAACGACCTGAAGCGATGCACCTACTACGAGACCTGCGCCACCTACGGCCTGAACGTGGAGCGCGTCTTCCAGGACGGTGAGAGGCCGAGAGAACCGCTGCTGACTTTAAAGGGACACTTCATCGATTAGCATTAAGCTTTGAATCTTTAGAAAACCAGTCATGTTTTTGAATGGTCGTGCATCACTCCCTCAGTTTGCCTTGAGATGGGAGAAATACGGATTTCAATGAATCCCATGAATAGGACTTCCTGCTTTCAATGATGTAAAATGATGATTTTTACATCATTGAAAGCAGGAAGTCCAACATTGAAATCCGTATTTCTCCCATCTCAAGGCAAACTGAGGGAATGATGCAAGACCATTCAAAAACATGACTGGTTTTCTAAAGATACAAAGCTTAATGCTAATCGGTGAAGTGTCCCTTTAAGGGTGTTTGGTAGCTCTACAGGGCTCCTCATGGCCTTATTAAAACAGCTTGATAGGAGAGCTATCGGCCAGATCTGGTGGCCACACTGCAGTTGAAACTGAAAGGAGGTGAAGTGAAGTCTCTAAATGGTATTGAGATGCGTAAGGGCACTATCAGTTCGGTTCATCCTGAACAAAATCATCACTTTTCCGTTCCTGCTCTAGTGTCCCAAGGTCTCTCCTCTTAATAGTAACAGGTTACAATGCTATAGAAGAGCATTCCTTCAACGTTTCTTTAAAAATGACATTGCCTTTACTAACTGATTTATGGTCGATGGCACAACACTATAAGCTTTTTTCCCCTTACCCAACAGCCTTAAAGCTTAAATCAAAGCACATTAGATATCAAGGCTGACTGTTAAAAACACTTTGCCTGAATTAAGGCGTGGGTGGAATTTGAAAGTAGGCAATTAGCCTATACAATAGTAGATCTTCAAGAAATGTCCTAATAGTCCAGCCTATTGGTGGTGCTAGCCTAACTTCTGGTGCAGGAAATGTCCTAATAGTCTAATAGCCTATTGGTGGTGATAGCCTAACTTCTGGTGCAGAACTGGTCCTAATAGTCTAATAGCCCATTGGTGGTGATAGCCTAACTTCTGATGCAGAACATGTCCTAATAGTCTAATAGCCTATTGGTGGTGCTGCCAGCTGCATGACGAGCCTGTAGATATTTACCTATAGTGTCAGATTACGTTATTTCCTATAATGTGAAAATCATGTTTATCAACTAGTAGGTCTAGCCTATTATACAAGGGAGACACTGATTCATAAACGTCGACTTAATTTGTCCTGTAAGGGGTCTGGGGAACACTGTGCGAGCAGGTGATTTTCTAAGCCTATGCACTTTTGAATAATATTCAAAGACGGGTGAATTGGAACGATAACTACAGTTTTTAACTGCTTAATCTAAAATTGAGGATGGCGTTTTCACTACGGAACAAGTGATTCTTTTTTTCACATTTTTGATTATTTTTGTCAATTTTTTTTTTCCGGTTTTCGTTCTCGTTCTTTGAACTGTTTCTAATTCCTGCTTTGTTTACTGTTTACTATTGTTAGAAAAAGCCAACAACAACAACAACAACAGGAAGTCCACCCACTGAGCATGGAACCCTAAAAAGGCTCACCAGCCTCAGAAGGAGCCTATAGATTTGTTGTAGCGCTTTAGTACAAGTTTACAAACCCACATACCTCAAAAGATGTTCAGGAAAGAAAACATATTTCTTCTGATTTGCATGGTCACCTTAATATACGTATAAAACCTTGACCTAACATGCAGTATTTTGTCAGTGTTGTTTAGCAATGTGTTTAGTCTTGAAAAAGACATCAGCTTGATTGAATAACAGATTGGGATTCTTGAGAGAATCCGAACTGTAGAAATGTTCCTGGATGTTTCCTGGTTAGCTTTGAGAAGCTGTAGCAGCTGTAGAGTGCTTCTGTTGCTGTGGCGATGTACTGTAGTGTAGTGTTCTATATTCCAGCTGCATCAGAGCAGAGCCGTGTGATGAACTGTAGTGTAGTGCAGTGCAGCCCTGCAGAGACCACGGGCTCTTCACAGCAAGGTGACTTTGTGCTGGAAATTAGTCATTGGCTCTAATCACGGGTTAATTACTGACTAAATGGCCCATCTCATCTCGCCTCTCTCAGAGGAGCTGCTCACACCTCTCTCTCTCTCTTTCTTTCTGTCTCCATCTTTCTCTCTCACTCTCTCTCTCCATCCTCTCCATCCTCTCTTCTCTCTTTCACTATATCCCTCTCTCTCCCCCTCTCGCCTCTCTTTCTCTCTTCTCTCTTTTCCCTCTTCCCTCTCTTCTCTCTCTCTCTCCTCTCTCCCTCTTTCTTTTCCTCTCTCTCTCACTCACACACTCATACACAGACAGACACACACACACACACACACACACACACACTCTGACAACCAATAGGCTTCGTAGTGCTCCACCCCTCTCTTCTCTACTCTGCAGCACACAACTCTTTACTGTGCAAACAGCACACACACTATGCCTGCTATCTACTGACATATACATACTACTGACACACACACAACTCTTTACTGTGCAAACAGCACACACACCATGCCTGCTATCTACTGACATATACATACTACTGACACACACACAACTCTTTTACTGTGCAAGCAGCACACACACCATGCCTGCTATCTACTTACCTATACATACAGAACATGTATCTACTGACACACATACACTCTTTACTGTGCAAACAGCACACACACCATGCCTGGTATCTACTGACATATACATACATATATCTACTGACACACATGCACTCTCTCATTGTCTCTGTCTTGTACAGTTAGACTTTCCTATTGTATTCAGACACACACACACACACACACACACACACACACACACACACACACACAGACACACAGACACACACACGTCACCTTCTCTGTTTTAGATCTAACATCTCATTCTCCAGCAGTTGACCCCCCCCCCCCCCCCCCCTTGTCATGCTGTCATCACTCAATGTCATATGAGTTTCACTGAAAACCCTTTTAATCACATTAATCTTGCGCGACCACCGGGCACATAAATCCCTG
>NC_085016.1:1621332-1643832 GCF_963854185.1 Sardina pilchardus
AGCGTGTGAGTTCCTCGTTGGCGAGCCACCCCTTGGCTGGGTGAATGGAGCCGTCATAAATCTGATCAAATGGGTGACATTTCCATTAGAATAAATGGCTTCTCAGTGCAGCGGGCCAAGATTGATGGTTTAAGTTAAATTGTATTAGCTGTGCAGTTTAAATATTTAACACAGCCTTATCATAACTGTTCTTAACACTTAAAGTAATATACAGTGGAGGGATGTCTGTGTACGCATATGAATATATATCTCTGGGGCCATGCCTTGCCCCGGTGACGGATTCTGCGGTGGCTCTAAGGACCTTGAGAGTGAGTCCTGGACCGGCAGGCTTACTGGCCTGTTGAGGGAGTCCTGGACCGGCAGCTCACTGGCCTGTTGAGGGAGTCCTGGACCGGCCGGCTCACTGGTCTGTTGAGGGGAGTTGGACATGTGCCCAGTGAGGCCTCACGCTTCAGCCACACGGCTGAGCAAAGTGTCGTCCACGTCCAAGTGTCGTCCACGCCTGAGCTGCACTGTTGTGGAGCCGCCATGAGGGTTACGAGGGCCTGTGATGGAGGAGGGAGACTTCCACAGAGTGACTGACTGACTGACTGACTGACTGGAAGAATCAGTTAGGAGAGAGAGTGAGTGTTAGTTTGTGTGTGTGTGTGTGTGTGTGTGTGTGTGAGAGAGAGAGAGACAAGAGTGTTCAGTGGCTGCCCTTGGAGCTGGTATTCTCTCCTGAAGGTAAATGTTTATGACAGAATCATCATTAAGGCCCAGAGCTTTAATAGGTCCAATTAAAGGAATGGCTTCATTTCCAGGGAGATGAGAGGACGCCTGTTTATGGCCACGTGAGGGGCTTTGTGAGGAGGAGTGTGTGTGTGTGTGTGTGTGTGTGTCGGGGGTGGGGAGGTGGGGGGGTGTTATTAACCCCCTTCTGTCCAAAGCGCAACTCCAAACTTCCCCCAGAGTCTGTTTACCCAGTTAATGAGGGTTTAACTGCCCCACGCTCCCCAGAGCTGCTGAGGAGCAACAGCCAAACAACTGACTAGCGAAAACAACACCCTCCTGCCCCTCAGGGTAACAACACGTCCTGCCCCTCGGGGTAACAACACAACACCGTCCTGCCCCTCACTTGGGGTAACAACACGTCCTGCCCCTCGGGGTAACAACACCGTCCTGTCCTGCCCCTCGGGGTAACAACACTTTCCTGTCCTGCCCCTCGGGGTAACAACACCGTCCTGCCCCTCGGGGTAACAACACCGTCCTGTCCTGCCCCTCGGGGTAACAACACTTTCCTGTCCTGCCCCTTGGGGTAGCAACACCGTCCTGCCACTCGGGGTAAATAGTGGAGCACAAACCAGACCTTTTTGCCACTCGGGGTAAACAGTAGAGCATCTTCCACAGCAACGCGGCAGCTGGTCCACCCCTCTTCTCTCAGGAGTGTTACCAGTGTGTCCCAAATCCTCTTCTCTCAGGAGTGTGACCAGTGTGTCCCAAATCCTCTTCTCTCAGGAATGGTACCAGTGTGTCCCAAATCCTCTTCTCTCAGGAATGGTACCAGTGTGTCCCAAATCCTCTTCTCTCAGGAGTGTTACCAGTGTGTCCCAAATCCTCTTCTCTCAGGAGTGTGACCAGTGTGTCCCAAATCCTCTTCTCTCAGGAATGGTACCAGTGTGTCCCAAATCCTCTTCTCTCAGGAATGGTACCAGTGTGTCCCAAATCCTCTTCTCTCAGGAGTGTTACCAGTGTGTCCCAAATCCTCTTCTCTCAGGAGTGTGACCAGTGTGTCCCAAATCCTCTTCTCTCAGGAACGTTACCAGTGTGTCCCAAATCCTCTTCTCTCAGGAGTGTGACCAGTGTGTCCCAAATCCTCTTCTCTCAGGAATGGTACCAGTGTGTCCCAAATCCTCTTCTCTCAGGAATGGTACCAGTGTGTCCCAAATCCTCTTCTCTCAGGAGTGTTACCAGTGTGTCCCAAATCCTCTTCTCTCAGGAGTGTGACCAGTGTGTCCCAAATCCTCTTCTCTCAGGAATGGTACCAGTGTGTCCCAAATCCTCTTCTCTCAGGAATGGTACCAGTGTGTCCCAAATCCTCTTCTCTCAGGAATGTGACCAGTGTGTCCCAAATCCTCTTCTCTCAGGAATGTGACCAGTGTGTCCCAAATCCTCTTCTCTCAGGAACGTTACCAGTGTGTCCCAAATCCTCTTCTCTCAGGAATGTGACCAGTGTGTCCCAAATCCTCTTCTCTCAGGAATGTGACCAGTGTGTCCCAAATCCTCTTCTCTCAGGAACGTTACCAGTGTGTCCCAAATCCTCTTCTCTCAGGAACGGTACCAGTGTGTCCCAAATCCTCTTCTCTCAGGAACGTTACCAGTGTGTCCCAAATCCTCTTCTCTCAGGAACGTTACCAGTGTGTCCCAAATCCTCTTCTCTCAGGAACGTTACCAGTGTGTCCCAAATCCTCTTCTCTCAGGAGTGTTACCAGTGTGTCCCAAATCCTCTTCTCTCAGGAGTGTTACCAGTGTGTCCCAAATCCTCTTCTCTCAGGAGTGTTACCAGTGTGTCCCAAATCCTCTTCTCTCAGGAGTGTTACCAGTGTGTCCCAAATCCTCTTCTCTCAGGAATGTTACCAGTGTGTCCCAAATCTAGTGATGCACCGATGTCAAAATTCTGGCCGATACCGATAACCGATGTTAATATTGCCGTTTATGGCCGATACCGATATTTACCGATGTCGATATATAGAAAACACATTTTTAGATAATCAAACAAATCATGAATCCTCAATAAATCCTTTTTTTTTTTTTTACTTTTTTTTTCAGAAATGGAATTTTGCACATAATGTCTATTTTAAATAACTTTATTGAGAATATCTAAGTCATCTAAGTCCAAGTCACATACTCTGTGAACATAATAGGCCTACAACAGTTCAAATTTTTAAAAGTAGGCCTAAATGGTCAAAGCTATAAGCCAGAACGAACTGGAACGTTTACATTTTTTTTTTTTTTTTCCCAAGTTTGTTTATTTTGCTTTTCTTTACAGATACAAAATAAGCAGGCTCGCCTGTGCGCGTACCATCAGGCTACTGACAAGAGAGCATTTCCCTTGTGTGTATTCACACCAAATTGGCCTACGATAACTTAGTGCTGGGCGGTATACCGGTTCACACCGAATACCGGTGTATATTTTCGTAATGATATGAATTTTTAATATACCGCCATACCGGTGTATTTGATTACACTGTGGGCGGAATGCTGCGTCGCGCGTCATTGTTTCAGACGGGACCCTTTTCAGTGTTGCGCTTCTAAACACGCATGGTGAAAGTAAACAGTGGAGCCTGTAGCACAAGACACCTCACGTTTTCCCTTTAATTATGATGCTGAAGGCTTAAGTTTTCCTTGGGTGTTGCACAGAATATCTTAAATTGTCCCCCTAGTTAACGAAAAGCGTTACTGGTCTTAATAACCTACATTGAAAGGGATTTTCCAGTAGGCAAAAAAAAAAGAGATTGTTCACCGCTGTAACTAGCTAGCTGGCTAGTAGGCGAACCCACCGAACACAGGAATACTTTATGATCTTATAATTCATCTTACCTTAATAACATTCGCTGAAATTATCCAAGTAGCAAGTAAAGCATGTTACAGACATGAACTGAACAATACTAGCTGGTTAGTTAGTCATGATCTTGACTGTCATCAGTGCACTGAAACGAACTTTTGTGTTTACATTTTGCTTAGCGAACCGTAACATGATAGGCTAACAAGACATCCACGTGAATTCTGTAAACGTTAGCCTACCACTAACGTTATGTGTAGAGCACACAATAACAACACGGCATGATTCTGATGGGCCTATTTGACAGAGTAGGCATATTAGCGGAGCAGTCTCTTCACTTAGTCACACTTGTTTTATATTTCCTTTTTATATTTACTTGAAAACAGTGTACTTGGGCTTGAACTTGAAGCATAAGTATTTGCACTACTTTTTGTGTAGGTTTGTGCAATTTGCATAGTAAAAGTTCTGTATTTTGACTGCAATTGCCCATTAGAATCATGATGCCTCTTTGTAAACAGCATCATGGCCATGCAACCTGTAATACTACTACTAGTGTGGAATTATTCTACAATATTCACTCATCATGACAGTAAAATAGGCCATCCTAAGTCAATCTACTGCAGTAATTCCTTGGTCAACCCATAGAAAATGTTGCGAACACTTGATTATGCATGGAAAAAAAATACCGTCATATACCGTGAAACCGTCAGAATTTTGAAAAATACCGTGATATACATTTTTGGCCATACCGCCCAGCACTACGATAACTCCCCAACTCTGTATCCCATTAACTACATCAGTAGGCTATTTACATTTTTGTGTGAAGTTAGTGAACACATTATCAATTTAATGCAAAACTATGCACGCGCGCACATTATGTTTGAGCATGAGAGAGAATACCATGCACGCATGCAGGCACGCATGCAGGCTGTTGTTTACTTTTACTCGGCCATCTACAGTAGGCTATTTGGTTATCATGTTAGGCTAATTCACTAACTCAAGACTCGTCATGGATAAAATACGTCTTTTGAAACAACGAAAACAAAGGATGGAAGCACCAAAGCTAGGAGTTATTTCAGTTGGAACAAGGTAGGCAACGAGCTTACGTTTAACAAAACTAAAGGTAACGTTAACGTTAGCCTTTATAGGGCTGTATAAAGTCCTTGTCCTTGTCAGGCAGAAAGCTATGTAGGCTACTTTTGGCTGACCAATGCACGAACCTAAAACCGGAAAGAACGGACAAATATTGTCAACGCAGAACGTTTCCTTGCGGGCGGATAGTGTGCGTGTGTGTGTCGGTATGCAAGCTGAGTCAGTAGCCTATGTAACTAATTTAGAAACGTTGTGGTTGCAATGCAATTTCCCATTGCCAACCAACTAAGTTGCTAACAGTTAGCTAACAGTTAGCGTTAGCAAATAAGGGTTTTAGAAAAGGATTCAGACACTTTGAAGAACGAGACGACATCTCTGCTTCCTCACCAAAGGCACTGACTTGAATTTGACTTTTTACTGCCTCCAGCACTTGCTTCAGTGACGTGTTAATTTATGTGCTTGTGCGAAAACAAACACCCCCGCCCCCACACTCACATAGGCAGTGTCAGTGTCCGCCTGCCCTACGCACACGTCAAATACACAGGAATAAATATCGGCCTGTTCACATCGGCCCTATTCTGACATCGGACCGATACCGATGTGTTAAAAAATGACCCTATCGGCCGATAACATATCGGCGGCCGATATATCGTGCATCACTACCCAAATCCTCTTCTCTCAGTAATGTGACCAGTGTGTCCCAAATCCTCTTCTCTCAGGAATGTTACCAGTGTGTCCCAAATCCTCTTCTCTCAGGAATGTTACCAGTGTGTCCCAAATCCTCTTCTCTCAGGAATGTTACCAATGTGTCCCAAATCCACGGTCAGGCAGTGTGCTGTATACTTACCTCTACACGTGAATACGAACGTGTTCCATTATGTAAAGATGCAGTTAAAGTTTGAGTTGAATGATATACGGTAGACACTTTGATCCGAAGCAACATGGACTCGCAACAGCACATTCGGGAATCAATCAATGGTGATTAGGGATGTAACGATACACTCAACTCACGACTCGATATGGATCACGATTTTTTGTTCACGATACGATTTTATCACGATTTTTCTTTTTGATATTGATGCTGTTTGAAGAGGTTGCTCCAAAGAAAATCAAATTGCACCACTCCCTCTCCTTCCAAAGTATTACGTCCTACACCTCTCTCCTCTTAAAATAAATGGCAGGCCCTACTCTGCCCTGCAAAGCAAAAAGGCAGTAACTATGCAGAGTGCAAACTGAAAAAAAAAAAACATTTTAAAGTTGTTGCTTAGCCTTATGGTTGTAGTTAATGTAGCAGTTATTGGAGGTTTCTTTTTTTTTTTACTTTACATTAGCTTATTTTTGGTACTTATCAATCTTCATAACAACTTTAATGTCATGAAAATTATAATAACTAATTTGACCAAAAATGCAGTTACTGCCTTTCTGCTTTGTAGGGCAGTACTGTTATATGCTACATCATTATAGTTGTTCAAGTGCACACACTAAATGGAGAGCTAGGATTAAAATTCAGACTGTGCCTTTAAATAGGCAACTTTTTCCATCTATCAGCACAATGCTACAGTAAGCCATTTCCACTAAAAAAAATCAGCTCAATATTATGTGCAAGACTGATGTTTACCAAGCATGCAAACGTGTTAATCTCTTAGCACTATCGTCATACGTTTTCTCATAGTGAGATGGCTATCCCGACATATGTTCTGATGTACATGGGGCGCACGGAGGTGAACGGCGGGACAAACGCGAAATGACAAGGTGTTAACTAAACAATTGAGTAGACCTAAGGTCGACAGGCTTTGTGGTTAAAACGATGAAAACCAGTAGGTTAGTCTGTCACAGCTAACTTCGTTCAAGCACAGTAGCTTAGACTAGTTTACACGCGCAGAAATTAAAAGTCAATATCAGCATCACAAGATTGCTGTCATTATCGGAAAATCCAGACACGTCAAACTGGACGCGAATGCGTGGCAAAAACAAAACAACTTCATAAATGATGTCTTTTTCAAACCTTGAAAACACCACATTAAAATCCAAGCATTTTCAAGGATTTCAAGCACCCATACGAACCCTGACACACACACTCTAGTTCAAAGTTGTTGCCTACCGTCGTCTTCCCTCGTTCTGTGCCCCGTACCTAGTGACATAAGTCACGTGACTCATCGCGATTCATTTTTTCTATCAACCGGTGCGAATCGTCACGCATTTGTATCGATTTTTATTCGTGTCACGATGCATCGTTACATCCCTAATGGTGATGGTATGCTTGTATCCTCTTCTTACGATGCATAACTTATCACTGTAGATATACCATTAATGTCTTTATTCATGTTTCCGTCTTACACTCTGGGGGATACGTGTGCACATGCCATCATCTTATCTCCAGCTCAATCAATAGTAAAATGCATACGAATGCCCTATGGCGTAGGCATTGAGTGAAGCTATTGAAATTTGATGATATTATCTCCTAGAAACCTCCTCTGTTAGGTTCTGTCACTGAAATGAATGGGCCTCAGATGACAGTGTTGGAGTGTGTGCTGGCTGCAGTACTCTGCCTGTGACAGGGCCGTAGACATTGATGGGTAGTCGCACCAAATGACTCCATAGGCTCTGACTGGGCCGTAGACATTGATGGGTAGTCGCCCCATATGACTCCATAGGCTCTGGGGCTTGGCATTTGAGCTGGGAGCCGTATTAATGGAGCAGGGAGACAGTGATGGGCTGGTGCTAATGGAGGAATGATTGGAGCTCCCTCCTGGTGTAGAGCGGAGCGGCATCCTGTTTGCTATCGCAAGCTAGCAGATAAAGGGAAAATTAGAATGGGGTCCCTATACTGTACATTAAAATGGGGACCATATACATTAAAATGGGGTCCCTATACTTTAGAATGGGGTCCCTATACATTAAAATGGGCCCTATACATTAGAATGGGACTCATATACATGAAATGGGTCCATATACATTACAATGGGATACCTATAGATTAAAATGGGATCCTTATACATTAGTATAGGGTCCCTATACATTGCAAGATAATGATTTCAGTCTTATTACAGGTGATTGGAATGTAAGTTGTTTGATAACAACTTACATTCCTTTGATAACATCTTCTCTCATGTGAAGAGATGTGATGGAAGCATGGTGATTGATTGTTGCCATGGCATTTGTGTGAAGATAGGATACGATAGAGGACTTGTCCATATTGCATTTGTGTGAAGATAGGAATGTTTGGAATTGTGGAAGATCCACATCATGTTGGAAAAGATTCAGAAGGGATCTTAAACAGCGCCGTGTTGTTTAAAGCCGTGTCTGATGACGTTGTCGCTGTGCTTGGCTTGCAGTGGCTCAGAAGGTCGTGGCAACACGCAAGAAACAGCAGCTGTCCATCGGGCCCTGCAAGTCCCTCCCCAACTCCCCCAGCCACTCCTCCGTCTGCTCACAGCCCGTGTCTGCCGTGCACATCAACCAGGTGAGCCCCACACACACACACACACACACACACACACACACACACACACTCCTGCAAGTCCCTCCCCAACTCCCCCAGCCACTCCTCCGTCTGCTCACAGCCCGTGTCCGCCGTGCACATCAACCAGGTGAGCCCCACACACACACACACACACACACACTCCTGCAAGTCCCTCCCCAACTCCCCTAGCCACTCCTCCGTCTGCTCACAGCCCGTGTCTGCCGTGCACATCAACCAGGTGAGATCCACACACACACACACACGTACGGGATATATTATTAACACACATCCACATACAGGATATAGCATTAACGCACATCAACCAGGTGAGATCCACACACACACACACACACACACACACGTACGGGATATATTGTTAACACACATCAACATACAGGATATAGCATTAACGCACATCAACCAGGTGAGATCCACACACACACACGTACGGGATATATTATTAACACACATCAACATACAGGATATATATCACTAATGCATATTAACGCACGGGATATATCACTAATGCACAACAACATAAAGGATATATCAATAACACACAGGAGATATCACTAATGCATATTATTTTTTTGAATGTTGTGACTCAAAAATGGGGCCATGTGTGTTGCGTTCTTGCTTGGTTTGCTAAATGGGTTTTTCGTGGTGTGTGTGTGTGTGTGTGTGTGTGTGTGTGTGTGTGTGTGTGTGTGTGTGTGTGTGTGTGTGTGTGTGTGTGTGTGTGTGTGTGTGTAGACGAGTAACGGCGGCGGCAGTCTGAGCGACTACTCGTCGTCCGTGCCCTCCACCCCCAGCACCAGCCAGAAGGAGCTGCGCATCGACGTGCCCACGAGCGCCAACACACCCACGCCCGTCCGCAAGCAGTCCAAACGCCGCTCCAACCTCTTCACCGTGAGTACACACACACACACACACCCACACCCGTCCGCAAGCAGTCCAAACGCCGCTCCAACCTCTTCACCGTGAGTACACACACACACACACACCCACACCCGTCCGCAAGCAGTCCAAACGCCGCTCCAACCTCTTCACCGTGAGTACACACACACACACACACACACACACACACACTCCCGTCCGCAAGCAGTCCAAGCGCCGCTCCAACCTCTTCACCGTGAGTACACACACACACACACACACACACACACACACACACACACCCACTCCCGTCCGCAAGCAGTCCAAGCGCCGCTCCAACCTCTTCACCGTGAGTACACACACACACACACACACACACACACACACACACACACACACACCCACGCCCGTCCGCAAGCAGTCCAAGCGCCGCTCCAACCTCTTCACCGTGAGTACACACACACACACACACACCCACACACACACACACACACACACACACCCACACACACACACCCACGCCCGTCCGCAAGCAGTCCAAACGCCGCTCCAACCTGTTCACCGTGAGTACACACACACACACACACACACACACACACACACACACACACACACACACACACACACACACACACACACCACGCCCGTCCGCAAGCAGTCCAAGCGCCGCTCCAACCTCTTCACCGTGAGTACACACACACACACACACACACACTCACACACACACACACACCCACGCCCGTCCGTTAGCAGTCCAAGCGCCGCTCCAACCTCTTCACCGTGAGTACACACACACACACACACACACACACACACACACACACACACACACACCCGCAAGCAGACTGATGTTGCTGACAGCAGAATACGGAGGTGGTGATTTACTGAAGCTGGGGTAGTCTGTATTATCTGTAATGATGTCATCATATGAGTGTCTTAAGTGTGGATTAATTGATCAGAAACATCTGAATTGAGGGTTTTTTTGAAGAGCACGTCAGGATTGGGATTGGAAATGGGGTGGGATTGGGATTGGGAATGGGGTTGATTTGGGAATGGTGTTGGATTGGGAATGGGGTTGGGATTGGGAATGGTGTTGGATTGGGAATGGGGTTGGGATTGGGAATGGGGTTGGGATTGGGAATGGGGCTGGGGTTGGGATTGGGAATGGGGTTGGATTGGGAATGGGCTTGGGATTGGGATTGGGATTGGGAATGGGGTTGATTTGGGAATGGTGTTGGATTGGGAATGGGGTTGGGATTGGGAATGGGGTTGGATTGGGAATGGGGTTGGGATTGCCAGCTGTCATGTTCACTGTGGGCTGTTGAGTGGGAGGGGAGCCACCTCTCAACCACTTCCGCATCTTAATAGTGTGTCTGCTGAGAGTTCTAATGCATGTGTTGGAGAGAGAGACGCAGTGACAGACAGCCCCCTAAAGAGAGTGTGTGTGTGTGTGTGTGTGTTTGTCCTCTCCACAGTCTCGGAAGGGGAGTGAGCCGGATAAGGAGAAGAAAGGCCTTGAGAACCGGGCGGACAGCATCGGGAGCGGACGCGCGATCCCAATTAAACAGGTACGTACACTCAATCACACACACACACACACACACACACACACACACACACACTCACACACATCTGCGAGCGCCGTCCCAATTAAACAGGCCTGCGTTTGCTCTCTCACTCATCCGTGGCAGCAGGAGACGAGTAGGGGGTCCTGCACAGCACAGGCAGTGGGCACACACACACACACACACACACACACACACACACACACTGTTGCTGGAGGTGGGGGCGGTGGCGCTCTGATCAGGCCCCCAACAGGAAGACACGGGGCCCCTGCTTGATGCCTTCTCACACACACACACACACACACACACACACACACACACACACAGGGCCCTGCTTGATGCCTTCTCCTTGATTAACAGCGAAAGCACACACTTGACATCAATCAGCTCCCGTGTGTGGAGTGGAGATCATTAGGATAAGGAGTGGGAAGGGATTAATCCTCTCCCTGCCTCGCCCCACACTCACACACACACTCACACACACACACACACACAGAGAGAGAAAGAGAGCCAGCTCCCCAACCTTCTGTTTCTGTCCTCTCGGAGAGGAAGAGAAGGTAAGGAGTGCCTAATGATGTACAGTTGGCTGGCTAGCATATGGGGCCCACCACACACACACACACACACACACACACCCTCCTCTCACACAGACCCACCCCATACTGAGGGGACCTGCTCTTTGATTGGGCACGGGTCGACACTCGAAGGTAGAGGGCAGAGAGAGAGATCTGGCCACAAAGCTCCCCTCCTAGCCACACACACACACACACACACACACACACACACACACACACACACACACACACACAGCACCTCTTAATTTGTGGAGAGCCGCAGAGCGTCAGCGAGCAGCAGAGGGCATTGGGGGGAGTGCAGCATCTCCAGTGTGTGTTTTCAACTCCAGTGTAAGAATCAGGCAATTAGCGCTGCTAATCACGCCATCTCATGGCTGTGTGTGTGTGTGTTTGTGTGTGTGTGTGTGTGTGTGTGTGTGTGTGCTGTAATCATGGCATCTCATGGCTGTGTGTGTGTGTGTGCGTCTGTGCGTGCTCTAATCACGGCATCTCATGGCTGTGTGTGTGTGTGTGCGGCCTTGTTTGTAATTTCCTAATGAACAAATTGCATCCCTGATTAGGGCCGCCTTCAGATGAGATCTGTGTTTATTAGCACGCCGCGCCAGAGCAGGGAGTCAGCAGCACGTGTGTGTGTGTGTGTGTGTGTGTGTGTGTGTGTGTGTGTGTGTGTGTGTGTCGGGGGGAGGGAGAGAGCTGTGCGCTGTAGTCTTTAGAATGCGCTGAGCGTGGGTGGTCCCCACTAGGGTTGCAGTGAGGCATACTGGATCATTTGTCTTTGTGTGTGTGTGCGTGTGTGTGTGTGTGTGTGTGTGTGTGAAGTCTCGGTGTGGGCCGCTTTCCAAAGGACTTCCTGCTGGATGGAGCAAGCGTCTCCATGGTGTCCGCCTCCTCCTGCTCCTCACTCACATCAGAGGACCACCACACACACACACACACACACTCACACACACAGCCATCAGAGGACCACGAGACTTCAAGACGGGCTTGTTATCACGGTGGCTTTGCTTGGGCAACCTTCGGCCCTCTTTTTGGGCAATTACGCTGACGCTCAGCATCTGGCCGTCTCCTGCGTGACCTTTAACCTCTGCAGTGCGGCAGCTACGAGAGCGTCTCAAGAGCCCCTCAGCAACAGCCTCCGCTCAGCTCAGGGAGACGCACGCAGACGCACGGAGACTTGGGGCTTTATGGGCGCTGCTCAGGCACCATCTCTTACACACCAGTCGTCTTACTGTTGTGTTGGACTTGAGTTGAGCAGCAATGATTATTTATATACACACACACACACACACACACGCATACATACATACACACGCACAGACACACACACACACACACACGCACAGAACAGTGCGACAGCAGCAGGCTCCTTGCTGTTGTAGCTGATTTGCATAAAGCTTGTTAAGTCGGTGGCGGTTAATGAAGTACAAACGAGGCTGGCCTCAGCGACGTGTCCTGCCCCCGTGGCAGATGGGAGGTCAGCCCACCACTTGACAGATGTGTGTGTGTGTGCCCTCGTGTGTGTGTGCCTGCGTGTGTGTGTCTGAGGAGTCTCAGGGAGCAGGCACTCAGCATGGTGGGAGGAGGAGGGCATTTTGTAAAGAGTGCAATTAGAGCTAGCGGCGCGCTAATGAGGGTACGCTACCCAGTGTGGTGCACAGATCACAGGCATGGGGCCAGGAGCCCGGTGTGTGTGTGTCTGTGTGTGTGTGTGTCTGTGTCTGTGTGTGTGTGCACATGAGCCTGCGTTGTCTGCGTGTTTGTCATGTTTGAAAGATGCCTGACTAAACATTTATCTTGAAACCGAGGGCTTTTTTTTCTCTATCTTAGTAGGTTGTCGTCTTAGTTAGGTGATGAGTTAAAGGAAACAACAGTTCATCTATTGAAGGGTTTGCTGCATTAGCTGAGCACAAAATAAGTGATTATTTAATAAATAGTGCCTATTTAATGACCAGACAAGGCAAGCCAAGTCATTTACTACTGTTAAAATGTGAATTTTCATCACAAAGACAAGTTAAGGGATTTTTTCAGGAGTCTTATGAAGTGTAAGAAGTTTGAAATGATTTGCTCTCAGCTGAGCTCTGTAACGCTAATGTTGTACTGTATAGTTCTCCAGAACTGAAGGACTGTCACGCTAACGCTGTATAGTTCTCCAGAACTGAAGGACTCTCACGCTAATGTTGTACAGTTCTCCAGAACTGAAGGACTGTCACGCTAACGTTGTATAGTTCTCCACAACTAAGAGCCACATTACCGGCTCGAACGTGCCTCAACCTCAGCTACCCAAGACCCATCTGTCCCATGGTCTTTTAGCTAATCAATTTGATAGTGTTTTGAAAGACTTTGTTGGCGAGCTATTCCTCACCTCATTGTAGTAGACCGTTTGTTACATCATGTTGCATAATTTGATTACTCTGAAAATTCCAAAGATATTTTCAGTAGAGTAACAGTCACCTTCATGTTTGTGTGGTATGTACAATCAGTGCAGTATGTGACTTTGAACCGTTAATGTGCAATGTCAACAAGCGCCTTCTTTATTAGAAAGCATCACTGATCTGGGGATACCGGGCAGAGGCCGTCGGAGGTCTTTTAGTCTCGTCTAATTGGAGTCACTCCGAGCGTAACTTCTCCGTGATTACGGGGCGGTGTTGCTTTAGCGGATACGGAGCTGGATTGACACGCAGTAGCCTGAAAAGTGGCGTGTCGTCGTGTATTCACCATGACGCGTTGTGCCCTTGAGTGAGGCACTTAACCCCACCAGGAGTCTGATGTCAGTTGCTTTGGAGAAAAGCGACAGCCGCGCAGATCAAGACAAATCGAGATTAGCGCTTCCACCAAAGGTGCGTCATCAGGAAGTGTCCTCTTAACGCGTCCGCCGTATTCTCGTCCATCCCCCATTAGCGCAACACTCTGAGAGATCTGGCTGATTTGAACTGGAATTCAAATAATCAAATGAATAGGCGAATAATTAACTTGTGACCCAGAGCTAGTCCCCCGTGCTCAGATTGGGGAGAATTAAACGGGAATTATCCGACCAGAGACGACGGCGGCGGCGGCAGCAAAGCCATGAGATCAGTGCTAATGGCTCTGCAGTGTTGCTGCGCTGTAATTGGCCGGCGAGTTAAAAGGCGAGCGAGTGTCTCCGCACCACACAAAGCCAGCGCCTGTCGCCGCCACTCACCTCACCGAGAGGAAGCAGAACGCACTGCGCTCACAGGCACGGCCACAGCCTTAATTGATTTGATCGTTCCCTGTGGTCCTTCCTCCTGCGAACATGCTCGCATCTCTCCCTGTCAGACTCTCTCTGTGTGTGTGTGTGTGTGTGTGTGTGTGTGTGTGTGTGTGTGTGTGTCTCCCCATTTCCACGCCTGCCTCTCATGATCTGTACTAGACTGCTGGCTGTGGCAATCCACTCCCTAATTAGACTCTGTGTGTGTGTGTGTGTGTGTGTGTGTGTGTGTGTGTGTGTGTGCGCGTGTTAAATGGGAGTCTCTAAGTATGTGGATTTCTGTTCGTCTTGCGGATCTACGTGATTTTTTTCCCTCTTTAAGAGCCTCCGTTTTCTACTGAGCTGAATCTGATGAACATCTGTTAATATCCAAGCTGTTCTCTCACACACACATGAACACACAGGAAGCTCACGCCGTAGCAGAACGCAAATCACTGATTCTTCTGCAGCGAATCGGCTGTTTCCTTTTTTTCTGTCTTTCTTTTTTTCCGGGGCACTGTGTGCAACAGCGAGTGTAAATCACTCTGGCAGATGTCTGAGTGGGTTTGAGTGAGTGGGGCTGTGGCGAAGCCTGCCATTCCACACACACACACACACACACACACACACACACACACACACACACACACACACACATTAACAGCATTCCTGGAAGCTCTGCTCATAATTGTTGGGAGATTACTCACACAAAGGTGAAGCGGAGGATTTGTGCCCAATTGATTACGTTTAACGCAACACTCGATCTCTGGCCCCTCGGCACAAAGCTGAAGCGGAGGGGGTGTGTGTGTGCGCACGTGCGTGTGTGCGCGTGTGTGTGCGTGTGTGTGTTGTGTTTGCCCGCGTCTGTGTGTGTTTGTGCGTGTAACGCAGCGCTCTCCAGAGGCTCACACAGCCTGCTTAGAGGTTTATATACGCGTTTGTAATACGCTGGTGATCGATCGCACGCTGCTCTGCTATACACAGAGACCTCCAAACAGTGCTGTTGGTACTGTTGTACGTGTTGCTGTTAATGTGTGTGTGTGTGTGTGTGTGTGTGTGTATGTGTGTGTGTCCCTCCTCCCAGCCGTGGTTTATTTGCCCGCTGATCTCATTATGGCTGGTTATTATTGCGCTGCCTTCCCCAGTCAAGGTTGCACTCTATCAGTGCGTTGTGTGTGTGTGTGTGTGTTGTGCATGCTGTCTGCACCGGAGCCTTTGTGAGCAGCTTCATTAAGAAGCGCCGCTCGTTAGAGCTCCCGCCATCTTAACGGGCACAGCGCTGCGCACCGACAGGCTCAACTCGCCTCGGCTGCGGAGGTCAAGAGGTCAGAGATGACCTCTCCACGCACGACGCTCTGAGTGCCAGGCCAGCCTCTTGGTACACAATCTCACACGCTCACACACACACACACACACACACACACACACACACACACACACACACACACACACACACACACACAATCACACACACACACAATCACACACACACACATGCACACACACACACCCTCCTCAGGTCTGCCACGGGTGTGTGTGTGTGCTGCGCGCTCACACAGGTCATGACCACAGAAGTGTCTGCCGAGCACCATAAGCATGAACATGAGCAGCAGCAACACGGTGTCTTATTGTTCATGTCCTGTTTCCATTCCCCACATGGCACCAAGGGCGGCATGGCACAACTGGATGCATCTTGACCTCGCTTATGTGTGTTTATGCTAGTAATTAATGATGTACTCTTGAGTCTTACGTGTGTGTGTGTGTGTGTGTGTATTAACAAGTATGTACTGTTGAGTCGTGGACTGTTTCTTGTAGTGTGTCTGGAGCAGTCTGAGTAGATTGGTGAGGGGGGGTGTGTGTGGGGGGGGGGGGGCAGAGTCAGAGGTTAAAGCGGCTAACCGCAGCTCGGAGTCTGGCCAGCTTTGTTTACTAAAGCTGCTTTGTTAGCGGAGTCTGGTCCTCCACAACACACACATCTGCTTGTGCTGCTAATTAGCGGGTAATTGAGGCTCGGAGTGGCTTGCTTGTTGCCCTGTCATCTGCCAGGCTGAGGTATTTTGACACCAGCATTTTAACGGATTAATTTGTTAATGTGGCAGAGCGCAGCACGACAGGGTTTGGAGTGTGTGTGGAAGCACCAGTAGGGGTGTAGCCAGCGGAGGGGAATAGCACGGCAGAAATGAACTTTAAGGTAAAGACTCCTTCAGCCGCATAAACACACACATTTGTGTTTCTGAGGCATTTCCGGAGGCACAGAAAACAACACTGAGCTAATCGTAACGTTTACGTCGTAAAGACGACATTTTGGAGAGCATTGCGCTCAAGTCCGACTAATTTCCATTTGAAATGATCTGCATCATTTTTGAAAGTGTCCGGAAATAGGAACAGATTGAAAGGCTCTCTACTCCAGATGTAAATATAGATATACATATAAATATGTAAAAACAGATCTTTCTCACTGTTTTCACATGTTTGTTTTACAACACCATTCAGTGTATGCATGTTAGTAACAACACCCCCCCCCCCCCCCCCCCCCCTTTTTTTTTTGCTTTGAGAGACGTGGCTGGTTGTTCACTTCTGACAAAGTTTACCCCCCTCCCCCACCCCACCCCCCCATTCTGCGTGGCGTGTCTTAAGGGTGGAGGGGGTGCGCTTGGCGCTTTGTGCAGAGTTAAATTGGATGGTTAATTTGGGTGTTATTTACCCTGTAATTCATTAGTTTCAGCCTGCCATTGGCAGCGTCCAGGCTGTAATTTCACGCTTCGCAATAAAAGATGTCTCATAATCTGCTTCATTTAGCAGCGAAAGAATTTAATGAAATTAACTGCAGTCCTAATTAAGACGGTGAATATTAAAGACCTGCTATCAAGTCTTTAACGAGGGTGACATGATCCGCCTTCCGCGGGATTGGGAAAATATCATTTCCCTGGGAAAGGTTGTCACTGCTCCGAGCCATTTTGGCCATGATGGCTTTTCTGTCATGCACACTAACCTCTGGAAATGAGTTTTTTTCCCCTCTCTCTCTCTTCACCTTCTTTATTCTCTCTCTCTTCACCTTCTTTATTCTTTATTTTGCGTCTGTAAAATAATTGAAAAGACACATGCACACACACACACACACATACACACACGCACGCACGCACACAGACTCATACACACATACACGCACGCACACAGACACACAGACACACATACACAGACACATAAAAACACACACACACACACACACGCTAATCAGGGCTCGGTGTTCTTGTGGTGTGCTATGGTGCTGGTCCCACGGGTGGTTCTTAAAGACGCTGTCATTCAGCGCTGGTGCTGATATCAGACTCCCCATGACCTTGGAGCTTTATGGCCCAAGGTCGCATTAGGAACATGGAGATATCACACACACTTAACTGGACTGCTGTGATTGCTGCTTTTAACACCATCCATTCTCACAGACATGCTAGTGAAATGTTATTAAAACACTGGATTTGAACTCGAGGTCATAAACATACAGTGCATTAATACAATGATCTCATTTAAATTGGAGAGGAAAATCCACCTAACTGCCAGTTTTGTGCTAAACCTCACGCCAGTGCTCTTCTGTGGGATTGGGCTCATGTTGGTCGCATGTTTCTGTGACTGCTCGCGCTCGACAGACGATAGAAGCGCACCTTTTGTAGTGTTGTGCTGATGTTGTTTGTCTGTTCCTGTGACTTCGTGCACATTAGACGCTCACCTTTGTTAGGGTTGGGCTCATGTTGGTTGTGTGTTTCTGTGGCGGTCCGTGCTCGCTAGGCGCTCGGCGCTCAGCTCTGGTAGTGAGCCGAGGAGGCGAGAGCTGCAGCCAATAGCTGGAGTGCTGAGGGTGTGGAGTGTAATGACGGCTCCGAATAGATGTAGCGTTTGGATAATTGAGTTTGTAATTAATTACCCAGAGCTCTTTTTAGATAAATCAATGGTGCAGAGCCCTGTCCTGTTCCACACACACACACACACACACACACACACGCCGTGTGTTTCATTTTATCTCTGCGGCTCAGTTCTCCCGGGCCCCCTCTCCACGTCCATATTAAGGCCCCACAGGGCCTGCAGAGCAGCACAGTGCTCTTCCTTTAGCTCCACAAAGCCTCCAGGAGCACTCTGATGCTGCGCACACGTGTTTGTGTGTGTGTGTGTGTGTGTGTGTGTGTGTGTGTGTGTGTGTGTGTGTGTGTGTGTTGAATTGGATAGCGCTGTGGCATTGTTCGGGGGGGGGGGGGGGGGTATTTGCCCTGGTCTCCGTGGGATGATGAATGTGCTGGTCATCGCCCCACACTGCCAGATCAGATGGCCACAGCGATAGAGGACATTCACCTCTCACACCGTGTCAATCTCACGGCCTCCTCTGTCCTCCCACACACGCACACACACACGCACGCACACACACTCATTCTTTCTCTCTTGCTCCTTGCTCTTTCGCACATACACACATACAGTACACACATACACACTCTCTCTGTCTCTCTCTTTTTCTCTCTTTCTCTCTCTTTTCTTTCACACACACACACACACACACACACACACACAGGACAGGAAGTGCTTTCTTGTGTAAAGGGTTTTCCGATGACATTGTTAATTTATCCCCCAGCCTGAGTGGAGTGCTGGAACAAAGGCGTCTGTTTCAGGCCTGCCGCGGCGCGGTCCTGTCAGGCCGCTGGACAGTCCGAGATTAGGCCTGTCCCCTCTCCTCATCCCTCCTGCGCCGGACCCGTGATTTATTGCTGCACTCGGGGGAAGCCCTTTGTGTGCCCTTTGTCACAGTTATCGAGAGAAGGGGACTGAGAGAGAGTGATAGAGAGATAGAGTGATGGAGAGAGAGAGAGTGATTAAGTGATAGAGAGAGAGAGAGAGTGATGGAGTGATAAGCGGACTAGATTGGTCTGTTTTAATAGATTAGTGGTGGCAGTTTGGGGAGGGTTGTTATTGTTGTTCTTGTGCTGTTGATTTGTTTTGTTCCGTCGCGTCGCCCCCTCCACTGGACAGCCAGGTCACACACACACACACACACACACACCACGTCTAGAGTGGACTGCAGGGTCCTCGTGTCGTGTGGGCACACATTTTAATACCTTTTATTTGTGTTCACATTTTACAATAAATTTCATTGAACACAAACAATTTTAGACACCATCATTGCAAACCCAGTAGCCGATGCCTCTGGTCTCAGTTCATGGGTACATAAAACAACGCCTTCTCCATATGTGGCGACTGCCAATTATCACAGGAAAGGAGCAGAATTTTGCTAGAGCCTTTGCTCTTGGCTTAGAGAGACCAGCAATCTGCAAACCCCTGACTACTAGTCTGTGGACATTACCTAGGCTTCCAAATATACACACCAACAGCTTACATTTGTACCCAAGCTGTACAACAATGTCTCTGAGTGGCTGATACTTTAAAAGCTTGGTATGGTAGGCATCCTCTAGACTGTAGTCAAATGCACAGCCCACTTCAAGAATGGTTACTTCTCTGCTGTCCTCATCAACAACAACAATATCTGGCTTTTTTGCAGCAACATTTGAAAACACATTATTTCCACTATTACAGAGTTTGAACATGCAAGGTGAGACACATACATTCTTGTAGATTTTTGTAAGCGGTGAAGCACATGGAATTATGTGTTTGGCTATTAAGTCAACAATTCTGTCGTGTCTGGCAATGTACATTCCCTTATACACATAACAGCCATTCAGGATATGAGACAGGGATTCAATAATTAGCTGGTTATCATGGTGCAAACAGTGGGAAGGAAATGTGTTAGGGTGCCAAAAGTGAAAGATTATGTTTAGTTGGAAGAACTTGTAGTCTGGCTTTGGCTGCAAAAGTCAGTATGTCTACAACAGCAGTTGTCTTCAAAACAGCAGAGTTTTTTAGTATTGAGTACGCACACACACGCGCGCACACACACACCCCACGTCTGGAGTGGACTGCGGGGTCCTCGTGTCGTGTGGACACACACACACACACACCACTTGTACCATAGAGGTGGACTGCGCCCCTTTTTTCAGTTTCTTTGGCAGTTTAGGGCCACTTTGTGACGTCTACCTTGAGAAATATATTTCATTGTGTAAACATTGCACATATTGACAGCATGAAACGCTGAGGTCAGCACTTGAGTGGGTGTAGCCACCTCCTTAAGAGTGAGTGAGTGAGTGTGTGTGCGCACGAGTGTGTGTGTGTGTATGCCTGTGTGTATGCGTGCGTGTGTGTCTGAGTGTGTGTGTATGCATGCGTGCGTGTATGAATGTGTGTATGCGTGTGTGTGTGAGCGTGTGTGTGGTGAGTGTGTGCAGAAGTGTGTGTGTGTGTGTGTGTGTGTGCAGGATGTATTTATCTCCTCCATTTCCCCCGGATGGGGAGACCTTGTGAGCTGTCAGTGGCGGCGTGTGGTGTGTGTGAGTGTGTGTGTAGCGTGTGTGTGTGTGTGTGTGTGTGTGGCGTGGCGTGTGTGTGGCGTGGTGTGGCGCTGGCCTGGAACTTAAGTAATGAAAGATAACAGCCATCAGAGGGTCGACGTGCCGTTCAATTAGCCTCTCCCACAGACTGATGGCTTGTCACGCGGCCGATGGATGCGTTAAATGAATAAAGCGGCGGGGGAGTGGGGGGGGGGGGGGGGGGGGGGGGGGGGGCAGGAGCGAGCGGTGTTCCGGTGGAGATATATGGGCCGGGGACGCAGCAGGCCTGCTGGGCACGAACAGTAGCAGGAGCAGGAGCAGGCCTACCCTCACTCTCATTAGTGCATCAATCACCTGCACACACACACGCACGCACACCACACACACTCCTCGCGCTCACACACACTTTTACTATACACGCTCACACACGACACACACGCACACACACAAGTGCCCACCGTCACAAATAATTATTGCCATTTCTACTCAACTCAGGTATGTGATGGTGAAGTCCTGAAATGAACAGAGAACTTTCTATGCGTGCAGAAATATTATATCGCACCGTATCTAAGAGCAGCCTGTTTACATTACTGAGCACAGCATTAGCTGTACACACAAGCATACACACACACACACACACACACACACACACAGCTGAACACAGCCGTACTTGTAATGGTGTACAGTTTGAATTAGGATTTGATCAAATCCTAAGTTTCTGTTTATTGTGATGCTACAATCTGATTGTTACTTGAATGTCGTTCTTTTATATTCATATAAAATAGCATTAACAACAACATAACGACAGCAAAAGAGGAAGAAGGCATCTTGCTGTGACAGCAATTAGTTTTGTTTCCCTTTTAGTCTCAAAAAATGAATCATACTTTGAATAAACTTGATTTGAATAAATAAAAAAAGAAAAATCCCATTATCCTGTTTATAGGCTACACACAAGACCATGTCCATCATCGTTTCCCTGATCAGTGGCTCTGTTTGTGTTGCTCTGGTCTGAGTGTTTATCTGGCATCAGGAGGGTCCTCAGAAGCCATTTGCAGGCTCTCACAACCACAACAAAACGTTCTGCGTGTTCTAGTCTGTTCCGTGAGGTGGGCTCACGGAGCACCGGGATGCTTTTAGAGCCTCGGAACGCCTGTGGTGATGTCATTGTGTTATGACATGACGGTAATGACTGCTATAATTTGACCTATTTGTTCTTCATTTTACTGGCTGATTTTAAAGATTCGGTCGGCTCTTTATCCGGCCTAATTACTGTGCATTCAGCGTTCGGCTTGACAGAGTGGAACAGTCACGGTGGGGGGGGGGGGGGGGAGAGAGTGTTCTGATCTTCTCTTCCTCTCCCCCCACTTCTTTTCTCCTCTCTCCCACCCCCCCCAACCCCCCCGTGTTGCGTGTGTCATGGCCGCCCCCTCCTCCCTGGGCTGGACACTATTAATATCCCCTCCTGTCCCTGTCTCTGCGTTAATGTTTAACAAGTCCAGTGAGGTGACACATGCAGTGGCTCGGCCCTAATTGCTAATCAGCGGACAGTTTTATTCCCTTCTTGCCTAATGAATTTGGCTGGAATGAGGTGTGGGCGGCCCGAGATGGCCAGTCAGCTGCGGCTGATGTGTGGACGAGACGAGAGCAGAGGAGAGCGGAGCGGAGAGGGCTAATGGCTAAACGGCTAATGGCTAACGAACACAGCTGCTGACCAGCGAGTGAGCTTGCTTGAAGGAGCGAGCGGTTTTTATATTTCCGTGGATTTCA
>NC_085016.1:1658832-1666332 GCF_963854185.1 Sardina pilchardus
GTCTCTCTGTGTCCTGTCCTGTCTCTCTGTGTCCTGTCTGTCCTGTCCTGTCTGTGCATATGTGTCCTGTCCTGTCTGTCTCTCTGTGTCTTGTCTCTCTGTGTCATGTTGTCCATGTGTTCTGGTCTCTCCATTGTCTCTTCCTGTGCTGTTCCTTCCATGAGGCTGTGTGTGTGTGTGTTAGGGGCGCTCGTTGCTGTTAGCTGTTCAGCCAGCATTGCCCTGTGCCCTTTGTGTGTGTGTGTGTGTGTGTGTGTGTTTTGTATGTGTGTTTTCCTGTAGATGTTTTTGATTAGTTATCTGGAATCTTGTTTGTCCACTGCCCATACTTGGCCATTCTTCCACATCTCATCCAAATCCACATCTCCTCACTCTTCCACACACACACACACACACACACTCTCGCCTGCGCTGAGGGGAAGTTGATTAGCGGGAGACGGCCGTATGAGTGGCAGAATAGATGGGTTTTCCATAGAGCACAGCAGTGAATGGAGCTGTGGAGATGAATGGAGATGAGAAGAGGTGTAGTAAGAAAGTGAAAAAAGAGAGAGAGGGAGGGAGGGAGAGGGAGACAGAGAGAGAGAGAGAGATGAGAAGAGGTGAGATATAATAAGAAAGTGAAAAAAGGTTGGAGAGAGAGAGAGAGATGATAAGTTGCAGAATAGCAGAAAAGGTTGAGAGAGAGAAGGATGGAGGTGTGTGTGCGCGTGTGTGTGTGTGTGTGTATGTGTGTGTCAGTGTGTGACGTTGGACGTGTGGGGGTTGCGGGGAGGAGGTTGGTTAATCTGGGGTGGTTAATTGTGCGGTTTGAGATGGCATCTTGTCAGCAGAGATAAGTTGTCAGGTTTTCCACTTGAGCTGAGGCTAAACGATTGTAAAATAAGTTATGGCTGTCCTTGGGGCTGTCTGCCGTTCCTTTGCCGCCGCAGTGCTGTGAGCACGCTCAGTGCCAACCCCCCCCCTCCCCTCCCCCCCCCTCCCCCTCCCCCCACGCATCAGCCAGGCCTGCCTGCCGCTTGTCTTGATATTAATGTGAGCTGAATGTTATTTTATTCTGCCGCTAGTCACAGCTGTCAGCTCGCTGCATGAAAAGTGAAGTTGCCTCTTGATAGCCAGCGCCCGAGGAGCTGGGGGCCAAACGCCAGCGCTCAGTGGAGCAGTGGATCAGACGCTGCCGCCGCCGCCGCGCAATCGGCCCAGAGCCAACGCTGCCGCCGCTCTAGCCACACACTCAGTCCAGCAGTGGATCAGCCGCCGCCACCGCTGCGCAATCGGCCCAACACCGCTGCTAACGCGGCTGTAGCCACGGCTCCACTAAGGGCTCCATTCTAGAATGGAACACCAAATGGAACACCTCTGCTTCACATCTCGGTCTGCTCCACAGCACGCTGCTCTATGCTTTGTGTTGTTTTTTACAGCCGTTGAACAGCCTGTGATACTTCACTGTTCTTCAACTGCTGGCATCTGTGCAAAGGTCAAGTGTAGATGAACCTCTGGGTTTTAGAGAAGAGCAGAGCTACTGTTTGAGTTTTGACCTGATAAACAAAGCAGTCTGAGAAAAAAGGAAATCCAAGGCACTCTTCTTTCAAAAATGAAGAAGATTAAAGCCCAACGCCCACCAGAAGCGGCGTTCAGCGGTGTTCGGCGGTCTGGGCTTGCCGCGCAGGATTTTAGAATAGTTTTCTATCTCTGTGCGGCTGCTGCGCGGCAGACGTTTCCAGTGGGCGATGCTCCATTGAAAACAATGGAGTTCTAATTTATTTCGTGGCGCGGCGCGCCGCGTACATGTCTGGTGGGCGTTGGGCTTAACGAAGAAGGCTGCCTATGCCGCTATGCGTGGGCTGCTTCTACCTGTTTTTAACTTTTCATAAGGAAACAGCCGGCTAAAAATAAAGGCTTTTTAAGTTTTGAATGGGATTTGCCTTGGATTTCCTTTTTTCTCTCATATGAATTGCCGACCCCAAAGAGCACCTTAAAGGGATATTCCGCCATTTTTGGAAATACGCTCATTTTCCACCTCCCCTCGAGCAAAACAATCGATATTTACCTTGTTCCCGTTCATCCAGCCATTCTGTGAGTCTGGCGATACAACTTTTAGCTTCAGCCTAGCATAGATCATTGAATCGGATTAGACCATTAGCTTCTCGCCTGCTAGCTTCATGTTTAAAAGTGACTAAGATTTCTGGTAATTTTCCCTTTTAAAATGTGTCTCCTCTCAAGTTAGAAAGTGCAATAAGACCAACTGAAAATGAAACCTGGCGTTTTTCTAGGCTGATTTGACATGGAACTACACTCTCATCTGGCGTAATAATCAAGGCAACTTGCAAACGTACCACAGGCGCAGTGATATCTTACGCAGCATCTGAAAATAGTCCCCATAGACAACAAGCAGTAGTAGTGCCAGTAGCTGCAAGTTGCCTTGATTATTACGCCAGATGAGAGTGTAGTTCCATGTCAATTCAGCCTAGAAAAACGGCAGGTTTCATTTTCAGTTGGTCTTATTGCACTTTCTAACTTGAGAGGAGACACGTTTTAAATGGGAAAATTACCAGAAATCTTAGTCACTTTTAAACATGAAGCTAGCAGGCGAGAAGCTAATGGTCTAATCCAATTCAATGATCTATGCTAGGCTGAAGCTAAAAGTTGTATCGCCAGACTCAGAGAATGGCCGGATGAACGGGAACAAGGTAAATATCGATTGTTTTGCTCGAGGGAAGGTGGAAAATGAGCGTATTTCCAAAAATGGCGGAATATCCCTTTAACAGATTTGACTGATCTTCTGAGCACCCTGGACCTTTTTTTGTCCAAACAAAGCAGTGCGTGTCCCAAGTCCTCCAGAACTTCAGCAGAGAAGGTTTTCTCAAGTTCCCGGTGTTGAATTGGACTGGTTGACTTGCCCGTAACGCGTTATCATTGAATTTTTACAATAAAAGTCTGTTTGAGATATGAAATAGTCACTCATCGTTATGGATGTGGTGTGTTTGATAACACTGTCCACACACACTACAGGCCTGGTGGAGCATCAGTATGGGTCAGCTGGGTCGTCTGGGTTCCATATCTGACCCCGCTGTTGCCCGTCTGTGTTGCTGTGGAAACATGTGTCGACTAAATAGCAAATAAATACTTCAAATGCTTTTGCTTTAACTTTCATAGACGACTCTGAGGTGGCGATGGCTGTGTGTGGATCCAGTATGTTCTATTTTCTATTCCCCAAACATCAAGTGCATATTTAATATAGAACTTATGACCGATATTTCCCCACCTGTGCACTGAGCTATTAAACGTATATTGCACACTTTTGAAAGCTGCGATATTTTAGCAATGAGATTGTCAAAAGGTTACCATTGGCTGCCGGGAAGGAGCGACTTTTAATTGTTTGTTTCCTTGCGAGCACATGAATCATTCCTTCATTTGAATAGACATGAGGGGAGCACTGCTGATGGCTGGCCACACACTACTCTACACTGTAATACTGCAGCCTCTTGCAGACTCCAGATCAGCTGCTCTTATTGCTGATGGCTGCCCACACACTACACTATACTGTAATACTGCAGCCTCTTGCAGACTCCAGATCAGTTGCTCTCATTGCTGATGAGAGGAGCACTGCTGATGGCTGCCCACACACTACACTATACTGTAATACTGCAGCCTCTTGCAGACTCCAGATCAGCTGCTCTCATTGCTGGTGCTTTATCCAAGATGGCTGCCTCTGGACTTCGCTCTCTCGTACTTTGTTTGTTTTTGTGCCTACCATCACGTTTCATTCTTTTTATGTTATTTGTTGAGTGTTGTACTGTGAGAGTAAGGATGAACGGGAGTCAAATGTCCTTGTTTGTGTACGTAACCCTGGCCAATAAAGCTGACGTATGTCTCCTCTGTGTCCCCGCGTGAGCAGACACAGGCCTGGGCGACTCGGTGTGTTCCAGCCCCAGCATCTCCAGCAGCACCAGCCCCAAGATGGACCCCCCGCCCTCGCCGCACGCCAACCGCAAGAAGCACCGCCGGAAGAAGAGCACCAGCAACTTCAAGGCCGACGGCCTCTCTGGTACTGCTGAAGGTAACTCCATCCTCCCACCCTTTCCCAGCCCCGCTCAGCCCCACTGGAGCTCTCTCCTCTCTCCTCTCTGCCTCCAACTGTCTCTAGAGTCTGGAGCATTCTAACAAAAGATTCCATTTCCGTGTTCAACATTCTAACAAAAGATTCCGTTCCGTTTTGAACGTTCTAACAAAAGATTCCGTTCCGCAACAATGGAAGGTTCTAGAATTCCATGTTGAATTGGATGAGCCCAGATATTCTTTAGAGAGTTGATTTTACAAGCCTCTCCTCCCAGTGGTGTGACAGTACCTGCTGGAGGGTTAAATGCTGACTTAGAGGCCTGAGGAAGTGCACCTCTCTTGTCTTTGTCTGCTCTTGCCTCTTGTGCTCCTGTAGAGCGCACCGCTCATTAGCATCTCAATTGAACAGGCCTGCAACAGAAAGGGCTCCTGCTGATGCTGAATCAAATGCTGCCATCCTGTATTTAAATTAAGGGCACGGCAGCCTATAGGTCTGAGTTTTTTTAGTTCAGAATGACGCTTTAAAGTTTCTGTTATCTAAAGGCCTCCATTTCCAAGCACACTTAGAAGTGTTTAAACTATTTCAGTCCTGTTCAATTTCTTTCTAAAAAGGGTTTTCACTGTGTATGAGGCATCCCTGATACAGTTCTTGTTGGTCTGGACTGGAGAGAGACGTATAGATAGATAGATAGATAGATAGATAGATAGATAGATAGATAGATGGATACTTTATTGATCCCTAAGGGGACATTCATAGTGGCTAAGGAGCTGGGCAGGAGCCAGAAAAGTTGTGGGTTCAATTCCCGGCTGCTGCTGTTGTGCCCTTGAGCACGGCACGGCACTGCACCCTGTCAGCTGTGGCTCAACTGGCCCTCGTGCTGCAGGAAGTGACGCCCCAAGTGGCTTCGGACACGCAGCTCATGAGGAGGTGTATAGAGAGCAGGGCTGGGAAACGCAGTCATTCCGTCAGAGCTCCTGACCTCAGACACACACACACACACACACACACACACACACCTACCTACCTGTACGCAGACATAAACATGCGCGCGCACACACACACACACACACACACACACACACACACACACACACACACCCCTGTACACAAACATATACACACACACACCTGTACACAAACATACACACGCACGCACACACACACACACACACACACACACACCTCAGACAGTCTGAAGGATGGAGTCTCTCCATGTCCCCATCCACACTCCTCATCCTCACTGTGTGTTCTGTGGATTGTGCTGTCAGGTTAGGCTCATCAAGTGTGTTATTGTCTTACAGGTGTACCCAGTAGCAGAAGTGTATACACACACACACACACACACACACACACACACACACACACACACACACACACACACACACACACAAACCAACCAGAATTGTACATAGTTTACTACTCTTGTTGAATATTTGTTGTGATTTCTGTGTGTGTTTGTGTACCGTATGGGGTCTCTGGCTATGCGTTACGGTATGTGTGGGCAGTGTTGTGCACGTTCACACTCTTCAGTAACTAGTTCAAAGTTCAGTTCACACAAGTGCAAAGTGAATTGTTCACGCTCATAGTTCACCATTTTTAATTTTGAACTAGTTCAAATTCAGTTCATTTGAATAAAAATCTGTTTCTGACGGAATATAGGCTACAGCCACCTGTTGTTCTCAGCTTTATTTCGCTGAGCAGATAGCCTACATTTCTTTTAGGTCTATGGCAGATACCGATGCCTAATACATGCGGCCGCGCATTTATTAATAATTAATAATAAATGCGTCAGCTGTGCATGCCTGACAGCAGAAGAGTGTAGGCTAGTTTTTACACCGGGAGTATGGAGGAGGCTGCCTTGCTGCATTACCTGCTGCGATGGAACTGTTCAGTGACATACTGTAGGGCTCTTTGAACACGTTATGCATCCCTCTATCATCACTGACAAGTGCAGAATCTTTCCGCGATTGCATTCAGCAGCGGTTCTGTGTACAATGCATCATGCGTAACGTGATCATGGGTAATGTAGGCCTACAGTAACGTAGTGCAAAGCTGTAGTTTAGGAGTGGCGCCCGTGGGCAGTGAGTGTGACAACGACATACTGTTTCTAAATTGCCAGCAGATAGGGTCACTCGACTTCTCAGGACAAAATAAATTCCGTAACGTTTAATTGGACATCAACAGTGACGTTCGTCGTTCATTTCCCAAAATCTGAGCGAATTCACGTTCAAATTCATTATTTACAAATGTGTTGCGTTCAGTTCAGCGTTCACAGAAAAATGAGCGTGTTCAATGAACACGTTCTTTTGAACTCGTTCATGCACAACACTGTGTGTGGGTCGCTCTGGCTATGCGTTACGGTATGTGTGGGTCGCTCTGGCTATGCGTTAAGGTATGTGTCCCATATGGGTCGCTCTGGCTATGCGTTAAGGTATGTGTCCCATATGGGTCGCTCTGGCTATGCGTTAAGGTATGTGTACCGTATGGGTCTCTCTGGCTATGCGTTAAGGTATGTGTGGGTCGCTCTGGCTATGCGTTAAGGTATGTGTACCATAAGGGTCTCTCTGGCGATGCGTTAAGGTATGTGTGGGTCGCTCTGGCTATGCGTTAAGGTCTGTGTCCGTATGGATTGCATGTTGTGGTCTGACTGGTCTCATTAATTACCCTGGAGTTTAGTGGGTGGGCTTTCCTCTGGGGATCATTATGGGATGGCCGCCAGGGTAAATGCCTTTATTGATCTGCTCCCCAAACAGGGCCAATAACATGTCACCAGGGCCCATGCGGAGGTGAAGGTCCCAGCGTTGGATGCTACTGTGTGTGTGTGTGTGTGTGTGTGTGTGTGTGTGTGTGTGTGGCTCTGGGGCGATCATTAAAATGTGAACATCTACCAGCTACTGACAAATAAATGGTCAAATTCACTATAAAATAAATCATTATTTTGTGTCTGAAATCTATCAGCCAACACCCAAGTACTTCATAAGTACTTCATAAGTATTTGGCCAGTGTTTGGCTGCTGGCTGTGTGCTGATGTGTGTCCCTGCTGTGGCTCCCAGAGGGCCATTAAGAGAGTGTAGTGTGTACTGTTGTACTTTTGCTTTCATTCCTGCCTCTCCCACTTCACTTGATCTGTTCCTAGTGGTTGATAGCACTAACACCCCCAGGTCAGAGTTTTGCCAAGCCTTAGGCATGAATTAAGGGCGTGTGTGTGTGTGTGTGTGTGTGTGTGTGTGTGTGTGTGTGTGTGTGTGTCTGTGTGTTTTGCCAACCCTTAGGTATGAATTATAGCACGTATGCCCCCAGGTCAGAGTTCTGCCCCTTAGGTATGAATTAGCAGCGCCACCATGTGGCTCATATGAGACACTGCCTCAACTGTGTCTGTTTGTGGGGGCGTGGAGAACCTCTGTTCTCTCATGAGAACTATGGAGGGGCCCGAGGGACATTAG
>NC_085016.1:1673832-1686332 GCF_963854185.1 Sardina pilchardus
AGTTCAAATGTCCAGGAATGCCTTCAGATTTGTTGTTAGCAAAATATTACAAAGCATTTAGTCATTGGAACCGTCTTTACCTTTACCTTTCTTTACCCCCAGAAATATTTGACCTTACGTCAATTAGACATGAAGCTTTTTAAGGGGCTGTGGAACGCAGTACTAAGGGTCATTCTAGAATTCAGGGGACATTTCAAGTGTAGAATAACAGCTCACCTCTGTCAGCTCTGTTATCATCTATCACTGATCCAATGACAGCAATGACGTTAACGGAGTTGACACTCCTCATCATTTTGTGGGAATACTCTGCATGCTAACCTCAAACTACAGTAGCTACCACATGGCATGTAGGAAACGAGAATTTCATGGATGCGTGTATATTACTGTTTTTTTTTTTTTTTTACATTATTATTTTTTTTTATTGAGCGAGAGATTCACTCCAATATCACAACAGAGTTGACGAATAATTAATCTACTGTTGGTGAGTCCTCAACATTTTGTCCCAAATGATTGAGAGAAGAAGGTAGGGCATTCCTCAACGCCTTTTCGAAATATCCCACTAGAGGAAGTGACATATCTCAGAGCAGGCAACATGCTTTATATTTAAAAATCTTTGTCGATTTGATTTGGTTTTATTAGAGATAATGGTCATTAGAGGTAGTGTTGACAAAAACACTGAGACGGGTTAAAGGATTTTTTCTTTTTTTTAAGTGCTGAAATTTCATGTAATGCAAAAAATAGACATAGCCTATATAATGTAATAGTATAATTATAAGAGTTAATGGATTAATTAATTAAAAAACAAAAAGATTGATGGGAGTCATTTAGTTAATATGTTATAGATAAATTGGGTCCAAGATATATATCAAACACTCTTAATGGTGAAATATTGTCATAATCTTACATTATTATTCAAAACACATATTTTTTGAAAATAGCTGAATGTTTATCTCATTGATGCGAAATGTACCCCAAACTACAGAATGAGCTCTAAGTGTGTGCTGGTGACCCCTAAGTACAATTTAAAGCGGGCGTAAGAATGCGTTTCTGACTCGAGGATGTGCTGCACTGAAGACATCTGCTCTCTGCTGCTTCTGGGAGACAGTGGAGCTCATTCTTCTCATCTGAACCTTTGAAGTCTGGAGTAGCTCACTGAAGCTCATCATTGCCCATTTCAGAAGCTGTGCTTAAACCATCGGCTTAGATTCCTGGGCTTAAACACACACACACACACACACACACACACACACACACACACAGGGGTCTTTCATGGCCGTCTGAGGAGGGGGCTGATCGCCCAGGGCGACCCACGGCACAGCTCATCATAGAGGATCCCAATTAGCCAAACGATCTGCCGAGGAAAAGGAAATGGTGTGTGTGTGTGTGTGTGTGTGTGTGTGTGTGTGTGTGTGTGTGTGTGTGTGTGTGTGTGTGTGTGTGTGTGTGTGTGTGTGTGTGTGTGTGTGTGTGTGTGTGTGTGTGTGTGTGTGTGTGTGTGTGTGTGTGTGTGTGTGTGTGTGTGTGTGTGTGTGTGTGTGTGTGTGTGTTTTAACCACTGGTTAAACTTTTGGGAGCTGCAGACCAGGGCACATCTCCTCCTCTTCTCTCACAAGACACTTTAAAGCATCAGAGGGAAGGTGGACTCAGCTCCGTAATGGCCGTGCATTTTGAGAAATGAAGAAGAGACAGTAAGTCCTCAGTATATGGACTTGGGTTCTGAGGAGTATATGACGGTAGTTTGCTCTCAGTAACAAAATGCCTGTTGGTTTTTGGCCCATAAAGGTTGCTTTGTTGGTGATGCTACACACACAGCACTAGGAACTTAACACGTCACCTGTATATTCCCAAACTGCACACACACAGCACTAGGAACTGAACACGTCACCTGTATATTCCCAAACTGCACACACACAGCACTAGGAACTGAACACGTCACCTGTATATTCCCAAACTGCACACACACAGCACTAGGAACTGAACACGTCACCTGTATATTCCCAAACTGCACACACAGCACTAGGAACTGAACATGTCACCTGTATATTCCCAAACTGCACACACAGCACTAGGAACTTAACACGTCACCTGTGTATTCCCAAACTGCACACACACAGCACTAGGAACTGAACACGTCACCTGTATATTCCCAAACTGCACACACAGCACTAGGAACTGAACACGTCACCTGTATATTCCCTGCAGCACACAACTGAACACGTCACCTGTACATTCCCTGCAGCACACAACTGAACACGTCACCTGTACATTCCCTGCAGCACACAACTGAACACGTCACCTGTATATTCCCTCCCTGCTTCACATGTGAGATGAAGGTGACACCTCCTTCCTCCTCGTCAACCTTGCAGCGCACCAGCACACCTGTGCTCCAGTTGCCGTGGCACCAAGCCCCTTGTTCTCCGAGGGGAGCTCGGGGGGGTGGGGGTGGTGGGGGGGGTCTGATTACGTCTTCATTATGTAATTGCCCTGCCACCCTGCTCCACTGAGTAAATTATAAACAGCCCAGAGAGCGTCTGATCTTCCCCCTGGTCAGGGAGGTTGAGTTTCAGGGGGCCGTTGCTTTGAAGGTCTCACCCCACCGTTGGCACTATACACACACACACACACACACACACCGGGCCTCATCAGTTGAGTTCCTCCTGCCCCTAAGTCATCTATGGTGGGGTAGATGCCCCCCCCCCCCAGCCGATCTAACCCCCTTTGGTTCCTAATCATTTACATGTGTGACCCTGAACCTCCACGACCCCTCCCCTTCCTGTCTCGGTAATTCCGGAGTCTCGGAGTCAACTCTCCCCACCTCCTAGAGTCACTCTTTCCCCTAATTGACTCCTGATTGGTCCATTAACCTGTGGTGTTTTGGGGGGTGGGGGGGTGGGGTCAGCTCACCCCCAAAAGTGGTCTGGCTGTGTCCGATTGACCCTCCCTAGAGCCGCTGTGCATTGCGGGGGCATCCTGATCAGCAGGGCCAGAGATGGGGTGGGATTTGGGGGGGTCATGGCTGGGGTCACAGGTCACGGGGTCAGAGTGCGTTTGAGTGGGAGGACAGATGCTGCCATGTCCTGCAGCTAACAGGTGCTCAGCAGGGCCGTGCTCCTTGGGAGGCTGGAGCATAGACGTGTGTGTGTGTGTGTGTGTGTGTGTGTGTGTGTGTGTGTGTGAGGCTAGAGCAAGACTTCCTGGCAGCAGTGCAGGAGCTCACACAAGAGACGAAATCATTTAAAGGAACACACCGGCATTTTGGGAGATTGGACGATTTGCCATCTACCAGTTAGCCTACTTTCCCCAAAAAGGTGGTGTGTTTCTTTAAGTAGATATTGTGAAGTGACTTAACACTTGGAGGTCCAGGGCCTTTTCAGGCACTTTGAGGCAGTCAGCTATACCTTGAGATGTTTAAGTTTTTCATCTAACTAAGAACACCTACCGTATGCAAAAGTGGCACATATGGTTATATTCGGCGGGACATATTCATAAAGAGGGCCAGCAATTTGCGATATTGGTGCTCTGGTGCATTATTTGGATAGTATCGAGAAAGACTGTTAGCTCTATTTAGATTGAATTGAATTGTTTAGATAGCAATACTTTGTTTATATCAAATGTTGTTCCTTGCAACACAATTCATAGGAAAAACACAAGCACATGTTGGAGAAAACAGGGTGGGAGGGATCAGGGATGGCCAGCGCACTCATGTCCTGTGTCTCCTCTCTTCTGTTTGCAGAGCAAGAAGAGAACTTTGAGTTCATCATCGTGTCTCTGACGGGGCAGACGTGGCACTTCGAGGCGACCTCTTATGAAGAAAGGGACGCCTGGGTGCAGGCCGTGGAGAGCCAGATCCTGGCCAGCCTGCAGTCCTGCGAGAGCAGCAAGAACAAGGTGCAGTGCAAACACAAACACACGCCTGCAATATACACACACTGCAACACATCCTCCTAATCTACACACACCACTACACATCCAGATCCTGGCCACCCTCCAGTCCTGCGAGAGCAGCAAGAACAAGGTGCAGTGCCTCCACACACACACGCCTGCAATCTACACACTGCAACACATCCTCCTAATCTACACACACCACTACACATCCTCCAGAAACACACCACCGCAATCTACACACCACCGCAAGCTACACACCACAACACATCCTCCAGAAACACACGCCACAACACATCCTCCACAAACACACGCCTGCAATCTACACACTGAAACACATCCTCCAGAAACACACCACCGCAAGATACACACACTGCAACACATCCTCCAGAAACACACCACCGCAAGCTACACACTGAAACACATCCTCCACAAACACACCACCGCAATCTACACACTGCAACACATCCTCCAGAAACACACCACCGCAAGCTACACACACCACAACACATCCTCCACAAACACACCACCGCAATCTACACACTGCAACACATCCTCCAGAAACACACCACCGCAAGCTACACACACCACAACACATCCTCCACAAACACACCACCGCAAGCTACACACTGAAACACATCCTCCACAAACACACGCCACAACACATCCTCCCAAGTCATCAAACAAATCTTATTTTTTACAAATTTCCTTCAACTATTGCTAGGAAAACATGCTCCTGGTATGAACCAGGGTGTGTGCGTGAAGGATGCATGTTTAGGTTGGTAGACAACATATGAAGCCAGACAGGGACAGATGGCCACACCAATATCTACTGTAAGAGTGTTATTTAGCATGTATGGCGACATCACGTCGATAGCATTTACAATTCCATGCACAACTCATCTGACAATGACCCTTTGGTCTGACACACACACACACACACACACACACACACACACACACACTCCCTTTGTGTAATTGCAAATGGCAATTACTGTAACTGAAATATACCCTCATTGCTTCTGTGCTCCTTGCGCACTCTAAAGCGCTGGCCTCTCCGATTTGTTGATGCCTTAGGCCCTGGCCAATCATCTGAATAGTCTGTGTGTGTGTGTGTGTGTGTGTGTGTGTGTATAGCCTGGATTCTATTTATTTCTCTTGTATTATTGGTGTTGTTTTTCCTTCTTGATCTACATTTCTGTGGGGGTTGATGTAAAGGTGATACTGTATATGTGTGTGTGTGTGTGCGCGTGTGTGTTGCGATGGGATGGGGTTTATATTGTGTCTATGTTATGTGTAGTTTATAAAGATCAAGTAGCATGTTTAATGTGTAATTAGAGTGCAGGGTGCGAATGCACATACAGTAGCTGCTGTGTAGGTTAGGATGCACATAGCTGCTGTACAGTAGGGCTGTGTAGGTTAGGATGCACATAGCTGCTGTACAGTAGGGCTGTGTAGGGTAGGATGCACATAGCTGCTGTCTACAGTAGGGCTGTGTAGGGTAGGATGCACATAGCTGCTGTACAGTAGGGCTGTGTAGGTTAGGATGCACATAGCTGCTGTCTACAGTAGGGCTGTGTAGGTTAGGATGCACATAGCTGCTGTACAGTAGGGCTGTGTAGGTTAGGATGCACATACTGTAGCTGCTGTGTAGGTTAGGATGCACATAGCTGCTGTACAGTAGGTTAGGATGCACATAGCTGCTGTGTGTACAGTAGGTTAGAATGTGAGCTTGACGTGCCTTGTGTGTTTCTGGTCACCGTAGTCGCGGCTCACCAGCCAGAGCGAAGCCATCGCGCTGCAGTCCGTCAGGAACCTGAGAGGAAACTCCCGCTGCGTGGACTGTGAAGCACAAAGTAAGTCCACGCACAAGTCTACTTAAGTACACACTTAAACATGCTATACGCATTTCACACGTTTGCTTTTTACACACTTAAACATGCTATACACACTTCACACGTTTGCTTTCTACACACTTAAACATGCTATACGCACTTCACACGTTTGCTCTCTACACGCTTAAACATGCTATACGCGCTTCGTTTGCTTTCTACACACTTAAACATGCTATACGCGCTTCACACGTTTGCTTTCTACACGCTTAAACATGCTATACACGCTTCACACGTTTGCTTTCTACACGCTTAAACATGCTATACGCACTTCACACGTTTGCTTTCTACACACTTAAACATGCTATACGCGCTTCACACGTTTGCTTTCTACACGCTTAAGTGTTGATTTCTGAAACTGTGCATACAAACATGTTAGCCATTTGTGGAAGATCTCTTTACAAATGCGCCCCGATTTTAAGCGTCTGAATGTCTAGTATTCTCCTGCTAAGCACCTTGCATTACAGTTCTTGTATGAAGGGCACTATTTGATTGAGTGATTGAGTGATTGAGTGATTGAGTGATTGATTGATTGATTGATTGATTGCTTGATTGATTGGTTCTCTTTTGCAGACCCTGACTGGGCTAGTCTGAACCTGGGTGCGCTGATCTGTATCGAGTGTTCGGGGATCCACCGTAACCTGGGCACTCACCTGTCGCGCGTGCGCTCGCTGGACCTGGACGAGTGGCCTCTGGAGCTGATCAAGGTCATGTCCTCCATCGGCAACGAGCTGGCCAACACCGTGTGGGAGGGCAACGCCCAGGGCCGCCTCAAACCCGCTCCTGATGCCAGCAGGTAGGCAGCCCTCTCCTCCACGGGCACCCTGACACACACACTGCTGCTCCACAGGACTCTACGGGCACTCTGACACATACACTGCTGGTCCATACTCCAGGACTCATCTCCTGGGTCTGAGCCGCATTGTGTATAAGCCGCAGGACAGTGCTTTGTGCACTCCTGGTGTGAATGTTCTGTTATCGTTCCTGGTGTGAATGTTCCGGTATCATTCCTGGTGTGAATGTTCCGTTATCATTCCTGGTGTGAATGTTCCGCTATCATTCCTGGTGTGAATGTTCCGGTATCATTCCTGGTGTGAATGTTCCGTTATCATTCCTGGTGTGAACGTTCCGTTATCATTCTTGATGTGAACGTTCCGTTATCATTCCTGGTGTGAATGTTCCATTATCATTCCTGGTGTGAACGTTCCGTTATCATTCCTGGTGTGAATGTTCCGTTATCATTCCTGGTGTGAATGTTCCGTTATCATTCCTGGTGTGAATGAGTGGCCCTTCAGCCTTTTGTTTTGGCCTTTTTGTCCTCCAATCAAAGAGTGACAGGAAGTGAGCGGGAGAGTGCCCACGGGTCAGATTTAGGCTCCACCCCCCCGAGGTCACATGGCCCCAAATATTGAACAGATGCAGCACCCACCTACGCTTCTCCTTCACGATTTTACTGTAACCTCTTCCCGTGGCCTACCGGTTAGGGCTTCGGCCTTTAAACCGAACGGATGCCGGTTCGATCCCCAACCGGTAGGAAAAAATATGGCGAAACATTTTCACTTCACACAAAGCCTCGATGGCCATGTGGGCCACCGTACTACCAGGACAGCTGGGAATCAGTGCTGTGAGATGTGTTGTGCAGAAATGGACTGTGGAACTGTATGATGTCATTAGTAATGAAAGGCACCTCTCAGTGCTGTGCACATCTCATTGGCTCTGGAGACTTCTCCCATTAGAGTTCACTTAGCCCTGATGGAGCTGCTGTAGCACTAATGTGACCATACACACTTCTCTCAACAAACATCTCAAACTCACTCTCACACACACACACACACACACACACACACACAAATCTTCTCCAACCCCCTCACACACACACTCACTCTCCCACACACACACACACTCCTGCACACACACTCACGCACATATCTCCTCTGACCCCCTCACTCTCTCACACACACACACACACACACACACACACACACCCAGGCGGTGTGGGCGGCTCTTTGTTGCCGTGGCGGCGGGTGTAATTATCGGCGTCTGCGTCCCCGTGCTCCACCGGCCCATCATAACAGATTAGAGGCGGCCGCTGCTGCAGCACCATCGACTTCCTGCCCCGCGCGCTGCTCATCGCTCACCCCGAGCACCTTTTAATTACCCCCACCACGCGCACATCTCTGCCTATGGATCGGCCTCCGCTGCCCCGCACACTCCTGTCAATCCGCTAATGCATTTATTGTTCCTCCTTTAGCCTGTGTGTGTGTGTGTGTGTGTGTGTGTGTGTGTGTGTGTGTGAGTGTGTGTGTGTGTGTGTGTGTGTGTTTGGTTGCATGTAGCCCCTTGAGCCCAGGAAGCAGATTACAGAGGGGGTCAATATTATCTCAATTAACCCCGCGCTGCTTGGCAAGGCTCCCCTGCCGTCCCCCTCATCACCATCAATAGCACTTAGTGTGTCATTCCTTAAGTGGCTGCCTGCTGTCAGCCCACTGCAGCCCACAGCAGCAGCAGCTCACCTGAACACACACACACACACACACACACACACACACACACACACACACACAGCAGCAGCAGCAGCAGCAGCTCACCTGAACATACACACACACACACACACACACACACACACACACACAGCAGCAGCTCACCTGAACACACACACACACACACACACACACAAACACAACAGCAGCTCACCTGAACACACACACACACACACAGCAGCAGCTCACCTGAACACACACACACACACACAAGCAGCAGCAGCTCACCTGAACACACACACACACACACACACACACACACACACACAGCAGCAGCAGCAGTGCAAGGATACACACACACACACACACACACACACCAGCCCACGACAGCAGCAGCAGGGCGAGAAGACACACACACACACACGCACACGCACACACACACACAGCAGCAGCAGCAGGGCAAGAAGACACACACACACACACACACACACACACAGCAGCAGCAGGGCAAGGACACACACACACACACACACCAGCCCACGACAGCAGCAGCAGGGCGAGGAGAGACACACACACACACACACACACACACACAGCAGCAGCAGGGCGAGGAAGCTGCTGGACACGGCCTTTGGACATGAGTGAAGGTTTCTGACGTGAGCAAGACGTTCAGTCCCTGTGTGTGTGTGCGCGCGCGCGCGTTTGTCCATTCATACGTACATGCGTGAGTGTGCGTGTGCGTGTGCGTGTGCGTGTGTGTGTGTGTATGCTAGGCTGTAGACGTGGAGCGTAATCTAGTCTGCCTCCGGAGCCCAAATGGTGTGTGCCCTGATCAGACTCCTCTGGGTGGAGAAGCAGGAGCTCAGATTTATGGACTTTGTCCTAGAAACAAGACTGTCAAATAAAAATGTACAGTTATAGTAGTGTCAATTTTACACTTGATTTTCACTTGATTATGATCATGTTTATTATTCTATCCCCCCCCCCCTCCCTGTTGAAAAAGGCCTAGTGAGAAATGCACGATTTCCGTGCGTGATGTCTTAAATCGATAAGGTTGTTTTTTGTAGTGTTTATATTTAAGGTTGTTTGTTGTAGTGTTTATATTTAAGGACAATTGGATGAGGAGATGACAAGACGGGGAACACAAATCTCCTCGTGCAAGCTTGCATAAACAGCATGATGCAGTGCCTTTTGAGTGGAGGGAGAGAATCTGGGATCCCTGGCTGTGTGTGTGTGTGTGTGTGTGTGTGTGTGTGCGTGCAATTGGTGGCTGATAGATTAAGCCCCTCCCCCGTGGTCGCTCATGTGAGTAATAGAGGCAGAAATTTCATTTTGGCGAGCGGCTGATTTAATGATCCGCAGGGTAATTAATGGGCTGATTATCTTAATGTTAAATATGGCCAGGAGCAATTAAACTGACCTCACGCCTGTCAAGGTCCAGGCCCCACTCTCCTTTCAATTAGGGCCCAGTGTGTGTGTGTGTGTGTGTGTGTGTGTGTGTGTGTGTGTATCTCTGTGCAGGGGGGTGGGGGTGAGGCAGAGGTGGAGATGCAGTCCGTATTATACTCCTCCACCCCCCCATCACATCCTCCATCCTTGTGTGTGTGTGTGTGTGTGTGTGTGTGTGAGATGGGGATGCAGTCGGTATTTTACTCCTCCAACGTCGACCTCCACCCGTGTGTGTGTGTGTGTGTGTGTGTGTGTGTGTGTGTGTGTGTGTGTGAGGTGGAGATGCAGTCAGTGGAGATGCTAACAGAATTATATCTCCCCCCCTCCCCCCCACGTCCTCCATCTGAGCTGAGGCCCCATCACACCTCAGGGAGAGATTATCTGAGAGGGATCTCTCACACACACACACACACACACACACACACACACACACAGGAGCACATGAACATGCAGTGTCTCTTGTCTGCTTCACTCTCTTTGTCTTGCGTTTGCACTGCCACTGTTTTCCTCTATTTACTGTCCTCTCTTCCATTCAAGCTTTTCTCTCTCTCTCTCGCTCTCTCTCTCGCTCTCTCCCTCTCTCTCTCTCTCTCTCCCTCTCTCCTTCTCCACATCACAAGACAAGAAAAGCCAGAAAAACTAAGTTCTCTCTCTTCACTTTACACAACAAAAAGAAGAAGAAAAAAAACCTCTCCTCAGACCTTTCCTGTTATTATTTCCTGTTCTGAATTCCAAATTGGAATTCTCTCTCACTCTGCGTGATTTTCCACTAGTGCCACGTCAGTTATTGGACATCAACCAGTTTTCCACTGAGAAATTACCAGACATGAACATATTTGAGGTTTATCAGATGATGTCAGAAATCACTACAATTTCCTGTCGTCTGACCACAATAAGACTGAGCCTGCTAGATCTCCAGAGGTCTCACGTCTCTACCCACAATAAGACTGAGCCTGCTAGATCTCCAGAGGTCTTGAGTATCTACCCACAATAAGACTGAGCCTGCTACAGTAGATCTCCAGAGGTCTTGAGTATCTACCCACAATAAGACTGAGCCTGCTAGATCTCCAGAGGTCTTGAGTATCTACCCACAATAAGACTGAGCCTCTTAGATCTCCAGAGGTCTTGAGTATCTACCCACAATAAGACTGAGCCTGTTAGATCTCCAGAGGTCTTGAGTATCTACCCACAATAAGACTGAGCCTGTTAGATCTCCAGAGGTCTTGAGTATCTACCCACAATAAGACTGAGCCTGCTACAGTAGATCTCCAGAGGTCTTGAGTATCTACCCACAATAAGACTGAGCCTGCTACAGTAGATCTCCAGAGGTCTTGTGTATCTACCCACAATAAGACTGAGCCTGTTAGATCTCCAGAGGTCTTGCGTATCTACCCACAATAAGACTGAGCCTGCTACAGTAGATCTCCAGAGGTCTTGCGTATCTACCCACAACCAGACCCACGTGCAGGGCAGCAAAAGACCCGCAGATGGAACTCCGAGGCCCCCCGTCTAGATGGCCAAAAGGCCGGCAAAGCCCTGGAATAGCTCCTAAACGTACACATTAACCTCCACACACACACACACACACACACACACACATGCACGCGTTTAGCCATCGTCACCTCTGGAGACGAGTGCCAAGCCAAGAGTGGCACATCTGCATGCCTCTACACGGGGTGCCATGGAAGAGCTCTCAGGCACACACACACACACACACACACACACACACACACACACACACACACACACACACGAGCCCTGTTTTTAGGAACCCCGGGAGCTCCAGAGTGAGCAGTGTGTGATGGCGCCCTGGTCTTCTTGCCCCAGTCTCAGTGTTCAAATTAACTGAAAATGGCTATGGACACCAGTGCCAACTCCCCCCACCTCCCTCCCTCACACACACACACACACACACACACACACACACACACACACACACACACACAGCCCCCTGTTTGACAGGACACATTAGCGGGCCTGGGTGCACAGGAGTGACAGGCCAGCTAATTCTGCCTCCTGGTCAGCGTGTGTGTGTGTGTTTGTGTGTGTGTGTGTGGCGGCTGTGCCCTCTCGCTCATCGCGCTGCCCATGCCCGCCGCACAGACGTTTCACGGCCTGTCGTGAGGGGTCAGTGTCACCAGTGTTTGCGCTGAAACACGTCCAGTGTGTAAAACCACACATAACCAGAGCTCTCCCTCTCACACACACACACACACACACACACACACACACTCACACACACACACACACACAGTTAGACCTCTCACACACTCAGGCATAGCCAGAACTCACACACACACACACGCACAAATGCACACACACGATTCTAAGGACGTTTCTAAGGGCCCAGTTTTGGACATGGAGTTGATGAGTTCCTCAGCTTTTTGACCGTTTAATGCATTGATTCTGCTGGCCTGCAGTTAATACTGGGATGTAGTCACATATGCGTCACAAGTCTGTTGTTTTTGCCCTCCAAAAAAAGTGTACAAGAAACGTACAGTCGAGAAACGGTGCTGAAGGGCCAGGATTCATGCGGTCACACAGTCCTGACACAGACTAGCACATCGCTATAGGTTACCCATATACATCACACGCTCAGCCTGACACAGACTAGCACATCGCTATAGGTTACCCATATACATCACACGCTCAGCCTGACACAGACTAGCACATCGCTATAGGTTACCCATATACATCACACGGTCAGCCTCATACAGACTAGCACATCGCTATAGGTTACCCATATACATCACACGCTCACCCTGACACAGACTAGCACATCGCTATAGGTTACCCA
>NC_085016.1:1691332-1693832 GCF_963854185.1 Sardina pilchardus
ACACATTTATTTATTTATTCTTTTATTTATTTTTTATTTTCCCTTATTTTATAGGTCCTGGTATTTATTTTACTCTGGTTCATTATCTATTTTTTTTATTTTTTTTTACTCAGGTTGATAGATGATGAACATCCAAATTCAACCCCTGACCTGTGTGTGTGTGTGTGTGTGTGTGTGTGTGTGTGTGTGTGTGTGTGTGTGTGTGTGTGTGTGTGTGTGTGTGTGTGTGTGTGTGTGTGTGTGTGTGTGTGTGTGTGTGTGTGTGTGTGTGTGTGTGTGTGTGTGTGTGTGTGTGTGTGTGTGTGTGTGTGTGTGGTGAACAGCTGGAGAGATGTCCAGTCATGGCTGGTCAGCCTGCCTGTCTGCTCCCTGCGTTTGGTAAACACTGTGTGTTCAGGCAGAGGCGGGACACTGTTGTGTGTCTCTCAACAAAGAGCTCAGCCAGGAGGAACTCACAACACACACACACACACTCCCGCAGGAAATGGGGCTCCGCTCTGTGTGGCGTGTGTGTTGACGGAGATTCACCTCTGTTTATCCTCGTGCTCTAGTGCACGGCATTCCAGCCCACCGTCTCCCACGGCGACCGGCCTCTCTGTCCGTCTCCCTGTGTTGTGAGTCAACAGTAGCAGCCTAATGGACGACCACTCACGCGTCACACTGTTACTTATCTTAACACTCTTCATTTTGAAATCGCTTTCTTTCTATATACATATGTGTGTGTGTGTGTGTGTGTGTGTGTGTGTGTGTGTGTGCGTGCACAAAAAACGTTACATGAAGGTCTACCAGCTGCATCCTTAATGAGTTACATATAATAATTGTGTTTCTAGCTAGCCAGGGAACATTGTCAGTGTGAATACGAGTGTGTGTGTGTGTGTTAAGAACAGACACAGTCGGGGCATTTAATCTTTCCGACACGTTGCGGTCAGACATCTACATGCCTCTGACGTCATTTGTAGAGTTTAATTAGACACGCACTTGCTGTAGGTGTTTTTGGTGTGTGTGTGTGTGTGTGTGTGTGTGTGTGTGTGTGTCAGAAATGCCTATGCTTTAATTACGGTGGTGATGCACCGACCTAATCAGAAGTGATAAGTGAGCTAAACAGAGTGTAACAGCAAGCTGAGAGCACAGAGACAGGTACCTCTCTTAGCAGACGCACACACACACACACACACACACACACACACACACACACACACACACCACAAAGGGGCCCAGAGGCAAATGCACTCACACATACACACGTCCAAGCTATCAAAGGAGAGGCTTGTTGAGTGGCTAATTAGTCCAATTACCCTTTCTGCTTTCCAAAGCTCTGCACACCCGGACTCAAATGAGATAATAGTGATTGCATGTTGCCGCTTATTGCTAACAGATTACTGCCTCCTAAACGATCCCAAATGTGCCGGCGCGCCCAGTAAAGCTCTTGGCCCTTATTTATCTTTTTCTCACGTGGGCCTGAAATGTTTGTTTTTAGCGTTAGCATCATTTATTTTAATTAGCTAAGCGGTGTTAAGGCTACTAGAAGAGGCCTTGTTTTTTTGTTGTTGTTTTGTTTTGTTTTTTCTTGTTGGTGTAGTCAGTAACAGTAACAGCAGGGGTATGGTGTTCACTTCCTGCCATTGTGCCAATGAAACATGTGAGTGTGTGTGTGTGTGTGTGAGAGAGGGAGAAGGAGAGGGAGAAGGAGAGGTAGAGGGAGAGAGAGAAGGAGAGAGAGAAGGAGAGGGAGAAGGAGAGGGAGAAGGAGAGGGAGAAAGAGAGGGAGAGGAGAAGGAGAGGGAGAGAGAGAGGGAGAGGGAGAGAGAGAAGAAGGACACTGAAAAAGAGAATGCTATCTGCGTGTGAAAGTGGATAACAGGAAACGAGCAGCAGGTGTCTGTCTCCTGGGACGTCATTGGCCAGTTTTTGCCCCCTCCCTCCTGTGATGCCTCCCCTGGCATTGGCATGGCAACCCACTGCTGCCTCCCCTGGCATTGGCCACGATGCCACGCCTGACCACTTTCATGTGTGTGTGTGTCTGTGTGTGTGTGATCACGAGAGAGTGTGTCACGCCAAAACACTGTGAAGTTTTGATCATCCGCATTAAGCGCCATACATGGCTGGATGAAAAGGCCGTTGAGATTTGTCACGGCGCCCGCCGGGCTGCAGCACTGTTTGGAGACGGGTGTGAGCGGGCGGGCGTGAGGGAGTGTGTGAGAGTGAGCGGACAAGCGAGTGTGTGAGAGCGGGCAGGCGGGCGAGGGAGTGTGTGAGAGCGGGCGTGAGCGGGCAAGCGAGTGTGTGAGAGCGGGCGGGCGGGCGAGGGAGTGTGTGAGTGTGTGTGTGAGAGTGTTGGGGTGGCAGGGTGGAGGCAGGCGTGGGGCGCTTAGCAACGCTGCTGTGGGGGGAAGCATGCGTGCAGGGCACTGAGCTGCTGAGTGCTTCCTCTGCAGCGACCCCCTCACAGCCTCCACACACACACACACACACACACACACACCCCACACCCACCCTATCA
>NC_085016.1:1701332-1703832 GCF_963854185.1 Sardina pilchardus
GTGGTGTGGTGCAGTGCCTCTGAGCCCTCGTCCCACCGGCCTGCGTATTAAAGTCCCATCCAACTGCCACGAGTATCGGCTCCCGCGGACAGACCTGCGGGGAATTGTAGCATTATCTCAGCGCCAGTCAATCAATAGCAGATCCAGCTCCGCGTATGTGCCATCTCAGCACCACTACTGCATGCTTTATGGCCCAATGATAACAGCGGGGGGGAGGGGGGGGGGGCACGGACGAACAGCCAACGCTCTTTAGGCCCATTAAGCTGCTAAAACCCCAGCTTGAATGAACACTACCTTAGTTAGCCTGTTGGCAGTGTTGAATGAACACTACCCTTCCCCTGTTAGTTAGCCTGTTGGCAGTGTTGAATGAACACTACAGTGTTGAATGAACACTACCCTTCCCCTGTTAGTTAGCCTGTTGGCAGTGTTGAATGAACACTACAGTGTTGAATGAACACTAGCTTTCCCCTGTTAGCCTGTTGGCAGTGTTGAATGGACACTACAGTGTTGAATGAACACTAGCTTTCCCCTGTTAGCCTGTTGGCAGTGTTGAATGGACACTACAGTGTTGAATGAACACTACCTTTCCCCTGTTAGCCTGTTGGCAGTGTTGAATGAACACTAGCTTTACCCTCTTGGTTAGTTAGCCTGTGGGCAGTGGTGGGCTATTCCGTTAGCGAGGCTGAAGTCACGGGGTGCCACAGCTCTCTCTTTCTCTCTCTCTCCTCTGATGTCCTCTGATGTAAATGTTTGACCTTGGAGAAAAATTGTTGTTTTGTTTTGACTTGAAAGACAAACAAACAAACAAACATGGGAAGCAGCTGCTGTGTCTCTGGTGTGTGCAGCAGGCCCTCTGTAGGGCTTCTCTGAGTCTGTGTTCTGTACATATTTAGCTTTTATTTCCTCTTCTCATCGCTCTTCTGCCAGTTTTGTGAATGTTTTATTGTGCTGGTGTAATTTATGAGAAAATAATCTTTCTCTTTTAGCTTTTTTGGTTTGTTTGTTGTTGTTGTTTTTTTTTTTTTGTCTTTTCTTGGTTTGGTGCCAAGTGTGAGAAGTGTGAGTGGAATGCGTCGAGTGACGTGAATGTGGTGTGTGTGTGTGTGTGTGTGTGTGTGTGCGCAGGGCTGTCTGTTAAGGATGCTCCTTCCTCTGAGCACACACATCATTCCTCACACATCTTTCTAAACTAGAGTGGGGTATGCCCCCCCCCCCCCCCCCCCATTGTATTTCCGTGTCCGTATCTGTGTGTGTGTCCGTGTCCGTGTCTATGTGTGTGTCCGTGTCTGTGTGTGTGTGTGTGTGTGTGTGTGTGTATCTCACAGTGCTAATTGCCTTCTCAGTAGAACGGTGTTGAACTCACTCCTGACCCCCCCCCCCCCTCCCCCATACACACACCAGTTTGTGGTCCTCTGTGTGTTAGTATCATAATAACCTCTCTATACTGAAGAACCCCCCCCCCCACACACACACACACACACCAGTCTTTGGTCCTCTGTGTGTGTTAGTATCAGAAATCATAATAACCTCTCTAAAGACCCCCCCCCCCCTCCCACACACACCCACATCTGTCTGTGGTCCTCTGTGTGTTAGTATCATTATAACCTCTATGCTGAAGAGTCTCCCCCTCACCCTGTGTGTGTGTGTGTGCGTGTGTGTGTGTGTGTGTGTGTGTGGTGGACTGACTGAGGAGAGAGCTCTTCTTGACCTGTAACAAAGCAATATCAGCCCGTAAGAAGCCAGGTTAGTATACTGAAGTAATAATGCCATGGTCCTGAAGCAGATGCCCGTCGTCGTGGTGATCTAGCGTGCTGCTCATCGTCATGGTGATCTAGCGCACTGCTCATCCACGGGCCACTCATGTCAGAGTCATCATCGTGCATCTTGGTGTAGAGCTTCTCAAGACTCGTCTTTCATCTTTTCTCTCTTCCACTGTTTACTTTTCTCTCTCTCTCTCTCTCTCTCTCTCTCAGAAGAGTGTTGTCTCTGCACAGACACGAGCGCTTTGCTCCCTTTGCCAGACTGCATGCTGGGATAGCTCTGTTCTAATCAAGCATCTCTGCCTCGGGTGCCAAAGGACTGGTGTCTGTATTTGAAACGCCTCACTTTGAGAACACTGCAGAAGTCTTTTATCTATCTATCTATCTTTCTCGCTCTTTGCCTTGCTCTCTCTCTCTCTCTCTCTCTCTCAGCCTCAGCCTCAGCCCTTTAAGTTTTTTCTTTCCTTCTGACTGCTGCAAACTCTGCAGCTGGTAAATCCTGAACCCTTCCCCAGTAGGTAGTTTTGGGAGGCAGTCAGAGGTGCCACTGACGAGACAAATAGTCAACCCCATGAAAAGAAAAGATGCCTAGAGTATAAGTTTTGTGTCAGGGAACATGACCTTAGATTTGCGTTTTTGCATGTCCATTCCGAGCTGTTAAGACCAACCCAACACTCTGCTTCTGCCACCTGTATATAGGTGTACAAAGTCATGACCACCGTAGCATCAGTGTTTTTTGG